>NC_089782.1:46916321-46926321 GCF_040412425.1 Macrobrachium rosenbergii | reverse complement strand
ATATATGAAAATATATTATTTCGAGGCAGAGCGAATTGATATTAAAGGACGTTTTAGCTTACTGATTGTATATGAATCATGGAGATGTGATAAAAAGTCATATATATATATATATATATATATATATATATATATATATATATATATATATATATATATATATATATATAATATTCACTAGTAAGTACATGGTAAGAGATTTTAAGGCCTTTATTTTTAAGCTCTTAATTTTTATTTTTGCTTCTTATCACCAGGTAGAATTATATAGAAAAATACCTTATTTACTTAGTTTAAGACTTCTCACTGGTCTTATTATAAAACTGTAGAATCAATCGACTCATTACTTCATATAAACTAACCTTATGCCATCACGGACTATTGCTCAAAAGCAGCCTGTAAAGGTGCGTCCACACAACAGTAAAACATATAAAAACGCCGGCAACTATAGCATACATATCACAAATAGGCTGAAAACAAGTCAACGACCGTAAGTAAAGAACGAATCTTTTGCAAATTCTGGACCGATTGCATAAAGCACCGCTTATGACTACCGATAAGTCATTGCGTTGTATTCACCCTTTTTTGTGATGTACATACGACAAGCTGTCGATGTGTGTTTATAACATGTCTTATTGTAGTGTTGATGCATCCTTATGCGTATTGTTTAAAGGTATTAAGAGGCCCGGTGTGGACCTCTACGCTTTCACCAACAAACTGAGACTATACTCAACTTAAATCACTTTTGTTTTCCCTCCGCAGGCCAACATGAGATCACCCAAAGGTATATGGTCCGGAGCCCATTGGCGCGAGCAGAAGACGAACCCCTTTTGCCCAGGAACAGGAACAAATACAAAGAGAGGGAATACAGAGAGAGGGAGTACAGGGAGCGAGAGTACAGGGACAGGGAGAGCCGAGAGAGAGGACTCGGAATAGAAGGAACCATTGTCAAGGGATACTACTGCCACACGGATTACTGCAACAACTCAATAGCGTTGGCTTCCTCCTTAGTCCTACTTCTGCTGCTGAACATCCTCGTGATGCTTCTACGCTGGTGGTACTGAGTCTAGAGAGACCTCGGAAGTCTCTTTTATCTCTCTCTTAGGAGTCTTATGATACAGAATCATTATCATAAAGGGAGGAAGGAAGGTCTTAGTCTATTTCATCGTCAGTTCTTGTCACAAACTTCTGGAAAGGAAGATAGGTCTAACCCGTTTAACCTTTCAAACTTTACCTTTTTATTTTCATCCAAGCTTGGAGTTTCCTTCAACATTTCGACATCCTTACATGACATGGATGACCTTCTATGACACCTTTGACCTCCTAGAAAACACCATCGTTCCCTAGTATGCCCCTCATACCCCTAGTATAAGGTGGTGTTATTCGCGTGTATTTCAAGACTTCTGACAGTTCCTGGCGGAACCAGCTAAAGGAATGAACGTATTGATGATGAATTCTAAAGGAGAAACTGTGAACGGCACGATCGTCGCCTCACGTTCTCTTAACGAACGAAAATGATAGTTGTTAAGCGTTGTAATGTTATGATAAGTTTAGTCAGGATTGGCGTTGGAAGTATTTTGTTTATTTTTGAATCATTTTCATGCTCTGTCATTTCAACTTGCAAATTTAAGCCTGTCTTCCCATTTGTAATTATTAATAAAGCTAAAAATAGTATTTATTCGTAGTAAATGGCAGTTACCAGAATGTGCTATAGTAGCACTGCACAGAGTAGACTATGCTATGCATGGTATTGTAGGCCAATGTTACTGTCACATTTTCATGATGTGATTTTCCCAATATATAATTCATTTGATAGTGCCAAATTGCATGTAATTAGACTATCTTATTGGATTCAATAGTAACCTTACTTTTAGTCAGCGAATGTTCAATAAACTACACAAGTAAAAATATAGGAAGTTAACTAGGTCGAAATGTACATTAATAACGTAGTACTAACAGTTGTAAGAGTATCAGCCCAAAGGACACAAGATCTAAGCCCCACTGCCCGAAAAGAAACTTAATACTTTATGTGTAGCAATGCACAGAGTACAAACGTCTTGGACTTCGTAGCTGTTTTCTGTAGAATTTGTAGTTACTTTGTACCTATTGCTGCTGTTGTTGGAATAATATAGTACAAGTACGGGCTAAAAATCTTGCTCCTAGAGCAGCCCGCAGGACCAAACTGGTACCTATGGATGATATTCTTGCTACAAATGATTAACTAACCTTTTTTAATAAGATAAAAATCGCAGATTCTTATTATTCCATAATGTAAAAGAGAAGACTTTTAAAAACCATTTCAATTACATTTAGGACTTCAGCTTAATATGGGTATCAAAATCAGGACGAGTGAAGAACACTTTAGTTAATAATATAATTCAAGTGAACCTATGTACAGTATTCCTCACATAGATTATTTTATGTTTTCTAGTAAAGCTTGTTGTTACTCATATGTTATGTAGAATTATCTTGTACTCTCAAAAGTACAAATTACGGTAACTATATCTTTTAAGTTGGTTCAAAAGTTGAATAAACCATTTTGAAGTAAAACCGGTTTTATTGCCCCATACGGAATTATGAGAAGCCTAATCGAAACTCTAATTATTATTTACTATGTCAAGCAGTTACAGAGCAGAAATAAAACTGTGCTTATACTTTAAACGTTATATTCACTCAACGAGTTTTTCTGATCAAGGCAGTTCAACGTGCTGCAAAGAAACAGGTGTTTCTTATTTGAAATCATGCTGAGCTAGAAGGAAAATACTGTGAACATTTATTTAGGCGTAACTAGACCGGACAACTTTAAAACGTTTCACAGGATTATGTGAAATATTGATATTTTACTGTGATTTAATCTAATACAGACATCGATTTTGTTCACCCTAGCCAACAATAACAAGGGGTGAAAGGATATCACATCACCCTTCCACTGATCCTAAGAAACCGGGAGAAAATATTGACAGCAGACAAAAAAGCTTAAAAATGGGTCCATTCATCACGTTAAAGGATGTACATGTTTTCCTCGTTTTTAGCGATGTGGTTTATGCTATGGACCAGAAACCGTAATGTTTACCTGCTAAAATAATATCGCTAATAACATGTTGATCGGATGACCCCGGGTTTTTAAGCACCTGAATATTTCCATTAACTAAATGGTTTTTTTTTTTTAAGGTCTGATCTAACACGGTTTCCATAATAAACAATAATAAAGATGAACAATAATTACTGAAACAGTAATATTAACTCCCCATCAACTGACTGCTGATTGACACGTAAGTTGAAAGTTTATATATATATATATATATATATATATATATATATATATATATATATATATATATATATATATATATATATATATATATACATAGGCCTATAGATAGATAGATAGATAGATAGATAACTATAATAAACTTGCACAAAATGGCTGAAAATAGTTAATTTCTTGGCAATAAATCACAAACAGCAATATGAAAAGTGTACCTTTATTATTTTCCCAGCTCCTGCCCTCAAATGTATACAGATTTTGAATAGTTAATAGCAAAAAAAATCGATGATTACAGTAAGAATCATCGATCCTTGCCTCTTAAGCTTTACGTTGTCATAAAAGATTTACAGTGTGAAGTGGATAACTAATAACTGCTTCTAGATTTGTCTCAACCTAAACCTTGGCCTCAATACGGCGAGTTTCTCATGAAAAACTTGTCGTGTGCCGGGAGCCAAGAAAGCATCTATCGATTTTAATACCGAGTTGTGAGTTGAACTATAACAAACGCGTACCCAATGCGGCCAATTTAGGCTATGTCGTTATGTGATCAAGTGATTAGAACAGTTATCTGATATTTTGCTGCATAAAACCATTATATGATAGACTTTATACTAAACTCTCTCTCTCTCGTTTTAATAGTTTACCCTTACATAAAACCCGTTTTCTTCAACTTAACGTTCTCTCTTTTATTGTATGGGGAACTTCTGAGAAATGCCAACTAGCTTGCTACCACGGTCTAGAGAGTATGCTACCTCCTGGTCGTTTAACCCTATCTAGTGCAAGTGTTCAGATATTTTAAATACCATGATGCAAACTGTAGATTCACTACCGATACATCATGAGAGGTAACTGAGAGTTAATATAAAAATTTTAAGATTGCCCAAAATGTCGTAATGCATGAGCTTCATTGAAATTGACGGCGCTGGTTGACTTAGCCCTAACTATCACAATTGGGAAAAGAATGTGCTATCGTCTGCCACGGTAGGCGGTTTTAACTCGTATGACCACCCAAGGTAACTATGTGGCACATGCGCATGTGTAGCTCAAACTATTCTTCAGTAATATATTTGAATGCTTATATATACAAGAACCTTCACACTTTCTCATAAACAGGCCGATTTGTAACGATAAGAAACATATATAAATACAAAAAAAGACGACCTTTATCATTTAACTCATATCAAAAATAAACGAACGATGGGCTTTCACAATTATGTCGTATGTCACGAGAGTAGTCCAGGCCACACGTAGACCTATGCCCACAAACTGTCCAGACAAAAATAACTTTATTATTAAACCAAAGTAACTGGAAAAATAACCTTTAATGATGTCACCCACTAGAACTCGATACACTGAAAAGCGAATGTTAGGCCTTTACCAGATATTTGACTTTACTGGCCTTCCTTACGCACATTTTTCCTATCAAAGCAGTCAAAATTACTTGCTTATTTTAACTAATATTCATTCTATCTAAAAGTCGTTCTAGTGCCTTACTTTACAAAAAAGAAATCTATGTTAGCCTTTATATGTCATCAACGCACAAAGGATGACGGGACCTCAATGAGATATCAGACTTCTGCTCAATAAGTCATTTGGCAAAATACTACTGAAATTGCCCAGTCACTGAACTATTACAGCAAAATTAGAGAAAGACCATCGTTCTTTTTTGTTTGATCTGCGTAGACTATTTGATACAAGCTCGTCTTTCGTTTGCTCGTTTTTTTTTTTTTTTTTTTTTTTTTTTTTTTTAATTTTCGATGTAAATCGGAATGTTTAAGATCTTAAAACAAGGTGCGCGGGTTCTATGTACATATAAGCATTCACATGTATTACTGAAGAAAAAGTTTGCCTACAATATCGGAAACATTGATTTCAGCCGATCACGAGGTACCTATGCTTATGCCACATCAAGCTACATAAAACTGACGTTGGTGAGCGGACAGATGGAATGAAAATGTGATCAACGATCAAAGAGAAATCTACGGAATATCTTTAGTTTCGGAAGATATTTTCCAAAATAAACTCATGAACACTATGAAAAATTTCATAAAAATAATGAGTAACTTGCTATATATGTTCCGTGAAGCCGAAGAACTTTGAAGACAACATAAACCCTGACGATGAGATGCCAAGGAGAGCTTGCATAAGTGATTACCCGTAAGATATGGAAATTAAAACTAGGACCAACACCTTGCGTTTGGACGGCAACCGGAATAGATTCTTTGGAATATTCACGAAATGAGGACTAGTTTTCCCATATAAATATATATATAAATATTGAAAAGTGGTTTTCCATGTATTATTAAGAATAATGTCGGTTGTTTCTTTTAGTGGGATATTGGTAAGAGAGGTTACAGTGAAACTAGCCATTGCAACATCTTGGTTAAAATTGAAAGAGCATAATTCTTTAACAAATTTGGAAGAATTTGAGATGTTAAATTCACTTAAATTCTAACTTTAAGTGAATTTAACATTTCACATTCTTCCAAATTTGATAAAGAATAATGCTCTTTCAATTTTAACCAAGATGTTGTAATGGCTAGTTTCGATGTAACCTCTCTTTTCACCAATATCCCACTAAAAGAAACAACCGGCATTACTCTTATAATATAAGTTAAAACCACTTATCAATGTTTGGACTTAACAAAATAGACTTACAAAAAAATATAATATAAGTATATATATAAATATATATAATTATATATAAATATATAATAAATATATTCATATAAATATATATACATATAAATATATATATATATATATACATATAAATATATATATATATATATATATATATATATATATATATATATATATATACATATATAATATATATGTATATATATAAATATAATTATAAATATAATGTATGTATATATGTATATATATATATATATATATATATATATATATATATATATATATATATATAAAAATATACATATATAATTTATATATAAATGTGTACATATATATGTATATACTGTATATTGTATATATATATATATATATATATATATATATATATATATACATATATATATATATATATATATATATATATATATATATATATATATATATATATATTCTTCCGTATTTTCAAAATTCGTCTCTCAGTCGTCAGCTTTTGAGCAGGAATTTAGTGGCGTGCAGAGACGCCATGTTACAGCTTATCCAAGGGATAGGTCTAAACCCCCAGGTCCCCAATTTGGGATAGAACAATACACTCTTAGCCCCCATCATATGATTTGTGGGGTGTCAGGTAGCCGTAGAGAAGTCATTAATTTAATCAAGGTGAAAACGGGATAAAGTGGGCTATTGTTTTTAACTTTAGAACTTAGCTTTAAGGCCTCTTTCTGCATGAACCTCTTACTGGTTCTGGGAACTGCTTTCAGATTCGACCTATGCCTCTGTTGTGCGCCTCACCCATACTCCAAGACGCTGAGCCATTGGGGCCAAGACTACGCCGTCAGACGCGTCGCTGAAGCCAGAAGAAACAAACTAAATGCACCTCATCTTTTTCTTCATACTGGCTGGACTGCAATCGCCAGAGTATCCATATCTAATTGCAAGAGCTCTGCAACAACAGGTTAAGATACGTCTATTAATGCAACTCCCTGCCAGCTCTGTTCCTTCTTGTGAATTTCTCTCCATATTTTCCAATTTTTCATTCTCCTAAACAAAGGCCCCCTTGTTCAAGCAAAACCTACCAACAAAGCAGCCCATGATTCGCCCCCCATGACTTGTCTTAAGCTCCAGTTTAAGTCAATTCAGTGATCAGAATTAGATTATTCCCACCATAGTGTTAACCAAGGGCTAATTAAACTTAATTGATCAATTCTTCCATGGTACAGACTTAAAGTTTCATACGAGGGAAACTTCTTGATTTGGAATGCTAACCTAGGCTTCTCTTCCAGGAATCCTGTTACTCGGCTCCCATGCGCCTGACCCAGCCTTGTGAATCAATTATACTCAGGAGTACTGCCATTTCTGATAAGTCTGAGAGTCTGATACGCAGTCCCGGGTGATTACCCAGTTCCTTCCCATTGTGCACAAGTGCCGGACCCTTGCAACTCATTCAATCAGCATTAACCGCTTAACATTTCCAAGAAATGCTATTTAGACCAGGCCGGGCGCACACTGAGACACAGGGGGCAGCGCAGAGCAGGGCAGACTCAGGGCAGGGCAGGGCAGGTCAGCACAGGCGTGGTGCGCACAATGAGAAGCAGTCTGTCGTCCTATGCAGGTCCTGTGATCATGGCTGCCGCTCATGATTACTTGAGAAACCTCAGCTCAGAATCTGACTCGGAAAATGAATTCGAGAATACTTTGTTATTATATGACATTTGTAGGGGAAAGAGATCACTGTGGAGAAGTGAGTACATGGCCAAGATATTGGATATTAAAGGACGTTTGTAGCTTAATGCTTGTATATGAATCACGGTGATGTGATAAAACTTCATAATATGGCTGTGTGCGACAAACCCATTACACGGTCAACATGGTAGAGGTGGGTGGATATCGTCTCCAAATACAAAACACCTGAGTTCGACGGGTGATTTGTACATGGGAGCCGATATCCACTTATACCTCTCTTGTGGCGCGCGGGTTAATGCGTCCCTGTAGTCCTGAGTTCCTGTCCTTCGTTGGTTCGAGCCCACGGGACGGCGTACTTATTATCAGCTAAAAAATTCCCCTTCGGTAACATATATGAAAATATATTATTTCCGAGGTAGAGTGAACTGGATATTAAAGGACGTTTGTAGCTTAATGCTTGTATATGAATCACGGTGATGTGATAAAAACTTCATAAAATGGCTGTGTGCGACAAACGCATTACACGGTCAACATGGCAGAGGTGGGTGGATATCGTCTCCAAATACAAAGCACCTGAGTTCGACGGGTGATTTGTACTTGGGAGCCGATATCCACTTATACCCTCTTGTGGCCGCGGGTTAATGCGTCCCTGTAGTCCTGAGTTCCTGTCCTTCGTTGGTTCGAGCCCACGGACGGCGTATTTATTATCAACTAAAAAATTCCCCTTCGGTAACATATATGAAAATATATTATTTCCGAGGTAGAGTGAATTGGATATTAAAGGACTTTTGTAGCTTAATGCTTATATATATATGTATAATTATATGTATGAAATTTATATCACACCGTGATTTATATACAATCATGAAGCTACAAATGTTGTTTAATATCCAATTCACGCTACTTCGGGAATATCCACGATGGGGAATTGTCACCGACGGAGAATTTTATAAGTGCTAAATGGATCAGTACCGCCGGGTCCCGATCCCTCGACACGATACTTCCCAACAACTCCAGTCGACGGTCAAACCTCTGGTGGCGGTACTGATTCATTTATCACTTATAAAATTCCCCTTCGGTGATAATTCCCCATCGGGGATATTCCCGAAGTAGCGTGAATTGGATATTAAACAACATTTGTAGCTTCATGATAGTATATATGTATACATATGTATATATATATGTATATTTATGTATATATGTGTATATGTATATATGCATATATGTATAATACATATAAATGTATATATGTATATATATGTATATACAGCAAATGTATATGTATATGTATATATGTATTTACATATATGTATATGCATGAATATATATATATATATATATATATATATATATATATATATATATATATATATATATATATATGTACTTACATATATGTATGTAAATATATGTATATATATAATATATATATTATATATATTTATATTCATATATATTCATATATATTCATATATATATATATATATATATATATATATATATATATATATATATATATATATATATATATATATATATATCAATTTTTTTATATATAATCATATATATATATATATATATATATATATATATATATATATATATATATATTTATTTATATATATATATATATGTGTGTAAATAAATAAATGAAATATATACTATATAAATATATATATAATTATATATATGTATATATATATATATATATATATATATATATATATATAAAATCATGATAATTACCTTAAATAATGATGCACGTTCATTTTATTTGAATAAACCTACCCTAACCAACCTTGGCATCTACGGAAAATTAACAGTGAATTTGACTGCTTTCTAAAATTAAACAAGCATATACATATATATATATATATATATATATATATATATATATATATATATATATATATATATATATATATATATATATATACATACATATATATGATAATTACCTTAACCAATGCATGTTCAGTAGATGTGAGTAAACCTATCCTAGCCAACGGAAAATCAATAGTGAATTTGACTGCTTTCTAAAATTAAACATATATATATATATATATATATATATATATATATATATATATATATATATATATATATATATATATATATGCATATATATATATTATATAAATATATATATTTATATATATAAATATATATTTGTATATATATACATATATATATATATATATATATATATATATATATATGCACATATATAATCCCAACTATTTTCATTCAAGAGCATTTAAAAGACATACCAAGTAACGATCCTTAGTTGTGAAATTTTTGAGGCTATCATAAATAAGAAAAACTTAAATTAATTTAGCCAACAACAAATTCTAAAGTTCGGTTCAAGGAATCACATGACAGCAAAAGTAGGATTAAAAACATGAAGCTAAA
>NC_089782.1:46731321-46911321 GCF_040412425.1 Macrobrachium rosenbergii | reverse complement strand
AAGCGGTGCCTGGTATATGATTAACGCTTGCACGAACGATTTGACCAGCAAAAATAAATAAATAAATAAATATCGCTCTCCACTGTTAGTTTCTTGACTTCCTTAACTATTTTCTTGGTAAACAAGTGCTATCATTACTATGAAAGTGTAACCTAAGTCACTGGCGAGAAAGGTCGTGGTAAAGAATACACAGAGACCCGAGCACCTTAAGTACAGGGGTCTCCAAGCTGTTTAGTACGAGGGCCACATTAGATATTTTGCACATCTTTGCAGGCCACAAGAAAAATATAAGAAGCGTCATTTTAACTATTTCAAACTAAAGTAAAATAAATGGGAGATATTCCAAACAAAACTTGTTGGCATTAATGAAGGAAAATGATGATTCCAAGGACAATACCAGCGGAAGGGGGATGGAAAACGACTGACTGCCACCACACTTGAGCTTCAAGTCTTCAAGTGACTGGCTGGTTGTGAGTGGTACAACTGGGGTTTACATGGCTTTTGAATGTTAGCTGCAGGCCGGATGTGGCCCCCGGGGCTATAGTTTGGAGACCCGTGCCGTAGAAGAATAGCGATGCAAACAAGCAGTTTCAATATCTAACATGGATAACAAAAAAAAAAAAACACTCTAGTATTTACCTAAATCCTAAATCATTAAACTGCCATTAGCCAGCCTCGCAACTTAGACTGACTCATTTCGAATGGTTAATAACTTAACTTTTAACCAAGATCAGAATTTTTGCCCAGAGTAAAATGCTGCCAGTCACAGCTATCTTTGGCAACTACATATTTTATGCGTGTGTGCGAGTTTCAATTTAAAATTTTAAAAATGCCAATTCTACCGAAATTGAAGATCTTAAGTTGTTTACTTGTGTGCTCAAACACCTATTTTCGTCATAATGCTATGATGTAATGAGAGAAGATCCTGCACTGTTGATGAACTTGAGGAAACTCGTTTCAGTGCCTCTAAATGCTCGATGTGCGTTCAAGTGAGCTTTGTCTGTTCTGTCCTTGTAAACTACTTTTCCCTGACATAACTTTTCAGCCTTCACGAGGTGAGTCGCTGTCTCCTCCTTCATGACAAGTCCACCTCATTTCCTTCCACCTCTCTTTCCTTCCTTTCTAACTGTGTCGTCCTCTTTATTGTGCAGGCAGATCACTTCTGAAGAAGATTCAACCAAAGAAGTCAGCAACAGGGATACACTCGTCGCTTTTCCACTAGCTGGAAAAATGAAGGCAAGTCTAGTTTTTGTTTCTCTATGGAATGTTGAAATCGGTGGGGTTATATTTTTCTCAAACATATATAATTTAATGTACAGTATTTATTATTGATAATTTTTTCATTATTCTCTTAACGTTTTCGATTTTCATATAGATCAAAACGAACATATTCTCAACAGGTCAGTGATACACCTCACAAGCTTTCTTGACTACCACAAAGAAATTATTTCTGTACCTCCCCCTACCGCATTTACTTCACTTGCGCTAGGTCCTAGGCCTACTCATTCACCTCACAGAGGCCTGCTGTAACCTCACCATCACTGCTAATGGAGCAGGTAACTCCAAAAATAGGAAAAAAGTGCACGAGGCGATACAAGCATGAAATTCGGCACAACAATTCTTCTTGGCCATTTTTCTCATAATTAACCTCTGGCCACACAGAATTTTGCCATTTTCCAAGATAGCCGGCACGTTTTCAGAATGGCTTCCCGTGATATATATGAATGATGACATTTAATAGTTTAATCACACTGGAATGCCTCGATCACTCTCGGTTCATGTTAAAATTTTGAAAGCAAGCCTTTAAGCACTGCGATATATAATTTTGTTGCCTATGAACACCCAAGATAGTTGTCCCTATATCCAACATGGCCACCAAGCCAAATCTTTGTACTTAAATTCATAAAGGAGGTAAAAGGTCAGGTAATATATAGATTTAGGAAAATTCACCTTGATCAATTTATTTTGTATTTTAGAAATCCTCATTTTAAAAAAAATGGGTTATTACAGTAGTCAAAGCGACAGTGTAATAGTGATAATAGTGTAGTGTCACTGCACTACCAAAGCACACTGACTGATAGCTGTGAGACTCGGCAAGAGTTCAATACTGCCTTATGGTAGACATATGTCATTAGTTTCTCAAATGCTGTTAAACATCCCGCATGAATTGACAGGATGTGTCATTGTGGGAGAGTCGAGCCAAAGAGGAGAGCGCTATAGTCTTCTGGAAGGTGTACAGATCACACGGGAATCAAATATCATTGGTAGAATGATAGGGCTAAGCGTAGGATTATAGCATATCTGAGCCTAGTTGTACTCAATATCTGAAAGTGCATAAATGTACAGATCCTCATCCTATGGAACAAAAACAATGGCAGCACAATCTTGGAAATCAAAGTCTTTCCTCAAAGGAGATAGTCAGACTAACAGGAAGCTTTGCTGCTTGTGCCAAGAAGACACATGAAAGACCAGTGGATTCATCCGGTTACCCTTGTTACAAACTTTCCTGAATTTTACAACATGTATGCAATGTCTATACCATTTGATCCCAAAAGGCTTGACATAGGTGACTGAATCCAATAGACCTTTGAAAAGAACAAAGCTAAATATCAAAACCACATAACTGGAAAGGAAAAGGAAGTTATTGTGCAAGACAAGAGAAGATGATGCCCCATATGCAAAAATTCACACTTAGTACCTAAAAGGCACGTGAAGAAGATGCAGAGGCATCTAAGACTGAGAAAGAAGGAATTTGTTTTATTTAGACTAACCATTTGTAAATCAAAGATTTACAAATGGCCATGGCATTGCCTTTACATGAAAAGCTGCAACGATGTGCCACCAACTTGCTAGCTGAGAAACTTTTGGTCAGGTTTAGTGCTGGAGATATTGTTTCCCAGGACTATATTTAGCTCGCATTTTATCTGACAGGCATGCACGACAGGGAAAGAACCTGTTGAGTTCCCATGATTATGTGCAGTACAGACAAGAGGCATGTAGCAGGTTACAGATTGAGCTGCTACTTCATGATGGTAGAACTTATCATCTGTACAAGAAAGACTGGAGCAGCTAAATGTTGGCGTTTCCTTTGTATATCGAACACGGGTGAAAGAACAGATACTTGCCCATTTCCCAGAACTGGAGGCCTTCAGGTAAAGGAACAGAGATTTGGCTTGCCTACAAGGGGAAAGTGGGAGAAACTCCCAGCCATGGCATGTGACTAAAATGATGCACTAATCAGGGTCAAAGCAGCCAAGATATTCAGGAAGCAGATGCTTAAACATAAGACAGAATTTGATGGAACCTTAACAGCAGACACTAAAAGAGAATCTGTGCCACCAAGTTTGCTAAAAGTAAGAGTGCTGCAAAACGTGGGCGTGGGGATATAAAATCCCAACTTAAATATGGATCATCATATACTTATCTACCTTTAGCACAACTTTTGTATTAAAACTGCCGGAAGACTCCAGCATATTCAACAGTTACCAGACATTCTGCATATTCAACAGTTACCAGACATTCCAAGGGAACTCCTGTTTCCAGTATACCTGGGACTTTGGTCTTTGCAAAAACCCAAAAGCATCATATAATTGATAAACTTCATCAACTTGGAATCAGCATCAGCTACGGTAGGGTTCTGGAACTGACAAAAGGGTTGGGAGCAGCAGTTGTAGCAAGGGCTGTGGAGGAAGTAGTTTGTCCCACTACATTCAGAAAAGGTGATGGCCTATCTAATATCGTTGCCAGAATCACGATTATGGATAACTTTAATCTTAAATAAAATAAAAACTAATGAGGCTAGATGGCTGCAGTTTGGTAAATTTGGTGACTGGAGGGTGGATGATCAACATACCAATTTGCAGCCCCCTAGCTTCAGTAGTTTTTAAGATCTGAGGGAGGACAGAATAAAGTGCGGACGGACAGACAAAGCCGGCACAACAGCTTCCTTTTACAGAAAACTAAAATTGATACACATAAGAAAATAGTCTCAAGAAAAATGTCTTTTGACGAATTTACTCTCAGCCTTCTGAACTGCTGTTCAGAAGCCGAAGAGCGATGGAAGGAAAATGGAAGTAACTGGTTTTATTTTTTCAAGTACAATTTACCTTGCCAGCCATCAGTACATCAAAGTCAGCTACAGGAAACGTGATAACCACTTTGTTTTTTCTTTTTTATTTCTTTTACACTTTCGCTTTTTTTATTGCTTTTATACCAACCCCTCTTCTTCACTCGTGTTTCCTGTTGTATTGAATTGAATATAAAATTTAGGCCAAAGGCCAAGCACTGGGACCAATGAGGTCATTCAGCGCTGAAACGGAAATTGACAGAAAGTTTAAAAAATTGTTCGGAGAGGGTGGAAAGTAAGGTGGAAGAAATAGAATATGAAAGGAGGTGGAGTAAAAGGAACGAAAGGGGTTGCAGCTATGGGCCGAAGGCACACTGCAAAGAACCTTAAGTAATGCCTACAGTGCACCGCATGAGGTGAAAAAGTTAAGTATACCTCAGTTTAACCACACCACTGAGCTGATTAACAGCTCTCCTAGGGCTGGCCCAGAGGGTTAGATTTATTTTACGTGGCTAAGAACCAATTGGTTACCTAGCAACGGGACCTACAGCTTATTGTGGAATCCGAACCACATTGTAACGAGAAATTAATTTCTATTACCAGAAATAAATTTCTCCAATTCTTCATTGGCCGGCCGGAGAATCGAACGCGGGCCCAACAGAGAGCTAGCTGAGAACGATACCAAACTGACGGCACTAACCCCCTACGGGAAATGTTTCCTGATGTAGAAGTGCCAAGGGACTTCAGTTGTCTTTATGACTTTTGTTTTAAAACAGCTCTAAAACAATTATTAAAATGCATGGAACTAGAGCAATGATTGATATGCCTGTAACTAAACCAGTTATTGGATTTCCTGTAAAATTTAACAAATGTCTCTGATTGAAAAAATATTTTCTCTTGGCGACATATAAATATGAAATGCGGAAGAAAATATACGATACATAGAGAAAGAGAGAGAGAGAGAGAGAGAGAGAGAGAGAGAGAGAGAGAGAGAGAGAGAGAGAGAGAGAGAGAGAGAGAGAGAGAAATTTTAACGTCACTTTTAACACCCTTGCGTGCACATGCAACGCTCAATAAATTTCCGTACTGTTGGGGCAGAATCATAAAGACAATACGTTATTTTGGAATGCATATTTTTTTTCTTTTTTTGGTGCACAGGTACCTTCAATGTGTTTTCTGCGCTTTTGGGTGAGATAGGACCTACATAAAATATGAGGGTTTAAACCTCCCAGCTGACTTAGGTGGAGAGGAAAAAAGAACATCAGTTCTTAAGTAACACAGACAAATGTTTATCCAGTGGAGAGCTAAAATTAGTTCCTGACATACGGCGAATTAAGCTCTGGTTGCCAAAAGACTTGTTGTTCAACTCAAAATCTAGTTAATATTATAACAGTAATAAATAAATGATAAATAAGATTACTATTATTATGATTTGAGGGGAGTAGACCCTCTTTCAGGCAGGTCTTATTGAAAAGGATGACTGTAGTTTGCGAATTTATCTGATACAGGATCTTTTCTATTGTCTTTATAATTCGCTTTTCAGGCTCAGCGACGTTGGTCAGCAACTGGCCAATATTCATGTCGGAAAAGGACAGTGTGTGATGAGGAAAGTGTTTTTATTGAATTATTCATTCAAAAATCCGTGGATTTCTTCGTAGTCTTGCTCAGTGGTTTGGATTCTGTATTCTTTTCATAGTTCATGTTGTGGTACCCCTACAAGAGCAACCGAATTATCCTCATCAACCCACTCTTCAAAATCTAAAATAAAGTACCCTTCTGATATCTTCTAACTGAATCGTTACAGTTTAGTAACTCTACCCAAGTAACCCTGTATTTGACACATTACTTATAGAAACTGTACTAGCTATATCCCTCGAGCTTGTCGCTACCTTCACTCACACACATTTGGCCGGGCATTTTCACGTCTTTCACTCGTACTTTCACCAGAGCAACATACCCGGGCACAAAAAACTCCTTCAGACAAGATACCCTTCTAAAACTTTTCCCCCCAGAAACATGTTCAGTATCAACTTATACAATATACTGTTATCAACTCCCGATCCCTTATCATTATCCCTGACCAAATCACCCCATCAATCTCATCCATCTCCTCGTACGGGACAAAAGCCCCAGGTACCCCAACAGTTATACCTCCTACCCCTGTATGAGCTGAGATATGGTTCCGTCGACGTGCCTGATGACCCAACAAAAATGTGTCACCCAAAGCAGCACCCTGTATACCCAAAAATGGCTCTGTGATAACTCTATTACCCAGAGGAAAAGCAGACATCCGTGGAACCTAAAACAACCAACGTACGAGCCTGAGCATCACACACTTTCTCTTCAGTAGGTCTCAAATAACAATCGGGAAACATCGATCGATATAAACCATAATTCATTAGGTTGGCAGAGGCGCCAGTGTCAATAAATAATAAAACATCGGCTCTGCACACTGACCCTCTCACAATAATATTGGCTTCGACTCCGGGGCCTCAGCTAGAAGTCCTATGTGACAGGAAAACTCACCC
Source organism: Macrobrachium rosenbergii (assembly GCF_040412425.1). NCBI lineage: Eukaryota > Metazoa > Arthropoda > Malacostraca > Decapoda > Palaemonidae > Macrobrachium > Macrobrachium rosenbergii. The sequence continues at coordinate 46,904,727 of NC_089782.1, read as the reverse complement.
TTTCCTTTCCAACTGATCGACCTCCCGCAAATTTTCGCCAATCACTAGATCCCTTTGAAAAACCCCCTTGAGGAGCTTTCTTACCCTAGTTACCAAAACTCTGAAATGCAGGTCTAACATTATCCCGTTTAAGAGACGGACAAGACCGCCAAGAGCGATCAGAACTCTTACAAGTGCCACAATGTTTACTGTAACTCGGCAAAACCTCTTAGCGTGTCCCTGCATATTACAATTAAAACAACGAAACTGTGGCGTCTGATCCACAAATTTCCTATTACTGTCAACTTTGGCAAAAGGGCCACTGGAAGCTAGATTGAGCTCCCTGTCAATTTCCACGTTCCTGCAACAACTGCCAGAAGCATAGGCTGAATCCCCTTGTGATAGGTTCTTTGAAACACACGCAGAAGTCTTCAATACCACATCAAAAAATGTACTATCAACTGTCGGGCATTTCGACATAAGCTTACGAACCTGAGAAAAAATTAATGCCTCATCAGACGAATGGTCTATAATCTTGTCAAAACCATCCACTATATCACCAGGGACATTTAACACCCAAGCGAATTGCAACAATTTATGGTTATACAGGGAGATGGTGTCAAACAGTGCCCATGGAGACCCTTTCAATTTCTCTACAAACTCTCCCGCGGCGTCGAAAAGCTGAGAACTAAACTCAACCATCGACTTTTGGCCCTTCCGAATTTTATAAAAACTCCTTATATCACGGACGGAATCTCCGCACTCCTCAACACCATAGGCTGTCCTAAGAAATTCTTGGAGACCCGACCAAGTCTTGCACCTGGCGAATTGATGACTGCGACAACAATGACCTAGATCGCCTTTATTAATATCTAATAGAGTCTTAGCTTCCCCGGATGCCTCTATGTCATCTTTAATTCCCTTAGCATTTAGAAAATTGTTACACACTCAATAAAAATCTGCACTGGTTGAGAAAGAACAGCGTCCACGGCCCCTTGGAATGGACGAACTCCTGATGCGACCACTGTGATTTTATGAAGCAAAGTCTGGTCAGTGTACCCTTCAGCCATTTTCCCAGCTTTCCCCTTCTTAAATAGTCTTGCTAATCCTTTACCCTTCCTCGAGGGCATAGCGGCAGCCTAACTCCTCTTGGCTGATCACAAATGCAAAAGTTGCAAAAAAAAAATATTTCCCAGGTCATGTGGAAGGAAACCCTAAAAACAAAAAAAACTAAACTCAGTAGAAAAAACTAAAGAAGAGAAAAGACAACTAAAGACAAAAGAAAGGATTCTCTCCAAAAATCTCATACAGGAAGAGCCCCACAAAGTTATTCTCCTTTTATTCCAACAATTAACCCACAAAATCAAAAGGAATTATTAATTAAACCCACAATCAATTTATAACTCCACAGAAAAACAAACACATCGATGGGCCGCACGCACAGCTGACCGCAAAGCAGGTCAAGATGAACATTAAGTCTTCAAGGGCAAAAAAAAAAAAAAAACACCAGTCCACCCTCCGCGAAAGAGAACGCACGTCTACTCTCAAGTAAAGAAAATGGGACTAGAGCAAACGAAAGAGGAGGAGACAGGAGGAGAAGAAAGAAAATTTGTTCCCTTCCCCAAGTGCAAAAAGTCTCCTCCCATACACCAATTTCCCTATTCCCCACAACACCTTGCTTTGCAAAACCAAACAGAAAAATCGTTGAGTGCAAAAGCAAAACCTTTGAGACGCGTCCACTACTTGACCTCTGTTGCCAAGGAAAATTGCAGAGTAAGCTCATACCCGCAATTCCAGCCCCAAGAAAAGAACCCCTCTTACACACGTATGTACGCAACTAAAAAAAACAGTTCGAAATAAAAGCACGCAATACCGGTAAAAAAAAAGATAAAGAATCATAACCAGAGGAAAAAGATGTCGCCGAATCATAACAAATGATAAAGGACATTCGCGTCATGTCTTAAAAAAAAAAAACATAATAAGGAAGAAATCAAATAACCAAGGCAATAACTGCACACTGACGGAAGTTCTGCCTGACAACAACGGTGCGAAATCTTCCCACAAAGAAAAACACTTGTCGAGATAACACGCTGCTCGTATTTATACATTAAACAGTCACACAATTAAATACACCGCACTTAGTAAATTCTTCCCCGAACACTCCCCAATATAAACTAAGGCCCAGTATCACCCATAAAAACACAATATACAGCGGTGCAACATGACATAATTAAACGCATATACCAATCTGCCACACACAATATAGACTGACCAGACGGCATCCTACAAACCTTACCCTTGACTGAACCTCAGCAACCTCAAAAACTATGGATTAGACACTAATATCTGTCGTTTTCGGTTATTTTCACATGTTGTAGCTTCCAGGGCCAGTGATGTATACAGTATATATATATATATATATATATATATATATATATATGTGTGTGTGTGTGTGTGTGTGTGTGTGTGTGTGTGTGTGTGTGTGTGTGTGTGTGTATGTGTGTGTGTGTGAACGGAAAGGCAGGCGAATCAGCCAAAGTGATAAAATGCACAGGGAGCAGGAAGACCTCCACAGTAACGGCATTTTTTATTGCTTATTGTTGACGTTTCTCATTATCAAAGCTGGGATAATACATTAAAATATAATTATAAAAACAGACTCATACTTTAAAATTACAACCAAAATATAAAACAAAGTTATATGAGGAAAAAATGTAGAAAGACGTTACCAGTTGGACGAAGTGCAAAAGCAGAGTGGCATAGAGAAAGAATTGCAGGCCGGGGTAAACTCATGTCAGATAAAGAGTTGTTTAGGCAGTTTGGGTATTCAATCTTGGTACTAGTAGTTTAATAAAAGTGATTCAAAGATAGGAAGCGAAGAATTGGGAGCTTTGGAAAGTATTTTAAAATTTTTATAATATATTTCACTCTTACACCTTTTGGCGTGTTCTCGAATATCTGAGAACTACGGATTAGATCATTTTCCAGTCCTGTAACTGAACACCTTATGATAATCAATTCGAGCTTTCAGCAGGCGGCGTGAGGCACCCACGTATCTCCCCTGACTACATCGGGGGCAAGAAAATAAATAAACGATGTTTGAAGTCATAAGAGGGCTAATTTTGTCTTTGTACTGGAATATCGACTTATAATAGCAAGAGGATTAACTAGAATCAATTTACAGTTAATGGCAGGTGCATACTGTTGACTAAGGTTGTTTAAAGTGCTGTAAAGACTTAATCTTAGGAGCTGTGGTTATCTGTAATTTGGGTATATATTTATTATTCAGAAATATATTTAAACATGTATAAAAAAAAGTCTGGAAGGGTAACAGTTCCCTAAAAAGTATTTGTATAAACAAGTTACTTCATTATTGAATCCAGACCAGCTGGGAGTTACAGTAAAAACCCTGTGAGACATAGAAAAGGCTACGTTTCTCCGGTATGCTGACAAAACACATACAAATATCAAGCCACCATGGAGCATGAGAACGACAAGTTACCCTTTCTAGACGGTTTAGTCACTCGAGAAAATGACCGTTTTAATTTGTCAGTATTTAGAAATAAGACCTTTACCGGTCACGGTTTGAATTTTCATTGTCACTGCTGTTTTAACTTTAAATTAAACTCATTGGTTACCGTTTTCCACAGAGCTTTTTGCTGTAATTTCCAGCTGGTTTGGATTCTATATATATATATATATATATATATATATATATATATATATATATATATATATATATATATATATATATATATATATACGATATAATATATATACATATATATATATATATATATATATATCATAATATATATATATATATATAATATATATATATATATAATATATAATATAATATATATATATATATATATACATATATACATATACATATATACATATATACATATATATATATATATATATGTATGTATATATAAATATATATATATAATACTGTATATATATATATTGTATATATATTTAAATATATATATATATATATATATATATACATACATATACAGTATATTGACCAGCCACAAGTATAATTTACCATATTGTGTTTAAATACCATTATAAACTGCGCAAGAAAAATTAGTTATATTTTCATGCATCTATAATTTTAAAATTGAATCAATATCAGTCTTGCATTAAATGACAAGATAATTTATTCTGCTGTGAAATGGTTCCCAAGAACATGTGCGAATGTAAAATTCTGCCGACGATGATGAAACTGAAGTCATTTTATTATTTTACCTTTACTTTTTTATTATTTCCTATGAGTATGATAAACTTACTTACTGAACCACAGAGAAACCAATCCAATTAATGATTCTGATTCCCACTAAGCTACTAAGATTAGTGTACAAGAAATAAACAAAAAAACTAAAAACCTTGTATTAATATCACCTCGAATATACGTACCATTTAGTCCTCAATACCGATTTTGTTTACCTTAGGAAGAAAACGGCGGAATTTTCGAAACGGAAAATGAGCAGCACTGTGTATGGGTTCAAAGCACATCTTTAAGCACGTTGTCCTCAGACATTTGTCTCTGTAAGTCATAACCTTATCCTTCCTTACCCTTCTCATCCAAAACTCTAACCGCAGGTTCAAGACCTCATAGCAAAGAATGGAAAGACCACGAAAGCTATACAGACAAACAGAGTCTTCGCAGTTCAGGAAAACGACCAAGTCAGTGGAACTGGGAAGAGACGCTATGCTAAAATCTCCCTCGACCAAAAGCAGAGGGTATTTCTCCACGCGCTGGAGACCACAGAGCATCCTCCCAGTGACTCCTACCTCTTGAAGGTAAAACCACCATTCAGAGGGTTCTCATGCTTTACTAAATAGCCCCTTGTGTTACCTAACCATGGACCTATGCTATCTTAATGTGTTACTGAGCATGGTAAGACTATGGTTTTAATATAATGACTTGTTCAAGGTCTATATATATATATACATACATATATATATATATATATATATATATATATATATATATATATATATATATATATATATATATATATATATATATATATATATATATATATTTATTTCAGTCAGTAGCTCAGTGCATCTTAGAAACACTTCCTCAAACCCCAAATTGAGAATCCGGGCTCTTCGTCTTTAATTAATAACAAATTATTTCTTTAAAGGCAAATTAAACAGGGAACTCCTGACTCAGCCCAACTAATAGAATCTACAGAATAAAAATTCACCTAAGTTCATTAACATAAAAGTAGACCTACTTATTTCAAAGCCTTGAGTTCATTTGAAACTTATTATTATTATTATTATTATTATTATTATTATTATTATTATTATTATTATTATTATTATTATTAATTCCCAGCACAGCGACGTCATACAACTGGTGGACATTTCTCATCGACTGGCGTTCATAGAACTGTCTGTTGAAGACCAAACACTCGGCCGACTTCTCATACGCCTGGCCCCAGACACGAATTTCGCCCGCCAGTTTTCCTTGCTTTGCACTGGCGAACTCGGGCCTTCCTACGCACGGACGAACATCCTGAAGGTGATGTACCAGGGCGAGTGGACAGAGAGCGTCTTCTTCGGAGACTACGAGTCTAACGACGGCGAAGGAGGGAAGGCTCTGGTGGCAGGACCCAACTGGACAACGGAGCACATGCAAAAGATTTACAAGAGGCCGTGGAAGGCGGGCGTGGTCGGTGGCTGGGGTTGGGAGGAGGAGAGGGCGTGTCAGTTTGCCATCCACACCCAAAATTGCGACGGGTTCGAACTTCCCGGCTGTTTTGGCATGGTCGAGGATGGCCTGAACATCTTAACGGAGGCCCTGTCGCAGCAAAAGGATATAACCGAAGTCTGCATCAGTGACTGTGGGATTCTCCTGTCCCAGTGATGAATCAAATCGCATAAGTTTGAACGAGGTGCAAAGGACTGCTACAGACATTTTTGGTCTCTGCAGTTATTCATCGTCTTACAAATATTCACAATACGGTCATTTCATTTGTTTAGTTTTCAATCAATCAGCCTGAATAAACAAAAGCATAATCTGCACAGGCAAGTTTTTATCGCATTCCCATTTACAAATTAATCTGTTTTACATATTATAAGATAAACTCGTTGAATGGGTGATTGGAATTATCGTTTAAAAATAAAAGCAAATAATCAAGAGAGAAAATAATCACCGTTTAAAAGGATTAGGCAAGAAGCTAATATAAAATAAACAAGCTTTTCACAATGAATTGAATGACTCAGTATAGGCTGATGACGTTTTTGAGTTAAGCTTGGGAATCAGGAAAAAAGAATGAAATTTACTTATTTACCTATCTCTCACATACAAATATTAACATCTGGGTGAACTGTACTTTAACAAGTGCATATTGTATTCGATATATTACAAGTACTATATAATTATTAAAATTTTGCCTTCCACTTTAACAACCATGGGTACATACTACTATTAACAGTGATAATATGGGTTCTCCCAATCCCCAGAGCCTGTTCCATGATTAACACGGGATCCCTGCCCTATATATGACCTATGTGAATAAAGAGATAAGCCATATTTCACGGTTTTTGTTTGTCCCTCTATTGTAATACTGTAAAATAAATTCGTCAATGTATCCTATACCAGGGGTCGGCAACCTTTTGAACACTCTGTGCCAGTTAATAATTAATACATTTTTTTTAAGTACCTTGCGTGCCAGGTGCTATTTTTCAAGCACTATTATAGATAATATACATATATCCTGGGGATAGGAAAATTAAAATCATAATTGTACTGTAATAGCCATTGTAATTATATTGTATTTTCCTGAACATGCATACAATAAATGTAATTCAAATATAATTTTTATTTATTTATTTTCTGCATCTATTATTGTCTGTAACAAAAACTATTTTAGGTTTGAAGTTTATACACTTAGTATTAATGCGATCCTTGCCCTTGCTTCCCTTTGACCAAAGTTGAAATTTCAGGTGAATATTTCGACACCTTGAGTTTCACGCAACCCTCAGAGTGATCCGTTGTAAGCCTGCTGCGATGAGGGCTGAGGATGTGCTTCATTTGTGAAAATATCTGCTCACATTGATATGTGGATCCATACGCTGATAGCAGTGCAAAAGCTACTTTCTTCATGCAATTGAATTTATCAGGTAGTGATGCCCAAGACCTTAAGATGGATGTTGCATGATCATTCTTACTGCTTTCCAGTATTTCTCGAAGATCTTTGAATTTAGCTGACCACAATGTTGAGGCCTGAAAGTCGATTAACTGCATTTCTAATTCCTCAGTTTCCATCCACTCAAAGAGAGTCGTGTCCAAGTCACTGTATTTAAAGGTGTCCGGTCTGATTAAAAATGAAAACACTGGGCCCATGTGTTGAAAATCTTGAAACCTGATTGAGAATTCTGACTTTAATTCTTGCATGTACAGTTGTAGATCAGAAGTGTTGACTGGATGCATTGAAGATAAGTTTTTCAGATTTTTGAAATAACGGAAAGAGCCGGTTTCCACATCTGTTGAGTAGATTGCAAGCTTTGCAACAAATGCTTTCCAATTATCGTACAAATCAATACTGTTTTTCCTGCACCTTGCAGGAGAAGATTGAACTCATTTAGATGTTTGGTGATGTCTGAGAGAAACATAAGTTTCACAATCCAATCTCCGTCTTCCAACTCAGGATAGTCTTGGCCTTTTCTGATAAGAAAACCTTGATTTCATCAAAGCATCCCACAAATCTCTCCAATACCTTCCCACAACTTAACCACCTAACACTGCAATGCAAAGGTATATCTTTGTACACACTGTCCACCTCTTCAAGAAAAGCTTGAAACTGCTTGTGCATAAGAGGAGAGTGTGCAACAACAAAATTCACTATTTTGTGACAGTAGTCATCACCTTCTTGAGAACAAAGCTCGAGATCTTGGCACATAAATTTTCTTGATGAATTATGCAGTGCAATTTCAGAATGGGGTGCCCAATTTTCTCCTCAACCAACTTCGTAAAACCCTTGTTTTCCCTACCATAGCAGGAGCACCATCCGTTGTAATTGCAAAAATCTTTCCTATGTCTACCCCTCTGTTCTCAAAATGGTCGGTGAATGCCTTCAGTATGTCTTCTCCTTGGTGGTTCCATACATAGGTTTAAGACAGCACAGTTCCTCGTGTACCTCTGTGTCACTATACCTGGCAAAAACAGCCAAGCGGGGAATGTCATTTATATCCACGCTTTCGTCAAGGGCAACACTGAACACAGGTGTAATTGTTAAAGCAACCGTTTGCTGCTGGGTTACATTATCAGCCATTTTCAGAAATACGTCTCTCCACGGTCCTAGCTGAGACAGGCATGTCTTTTATCCTTGAGATAATCACGTGTTTGTTTGTTATTCCATCGAATAATACTTCAGAGCACTCCAGGAAAGCTGCTTTTATAAAATCTCCATCAGTAAAGGCTTTCCATGCTTAGCAATACACAGAGCTAGTTTGTAACTGGCCTCAGTTTCATTACTTTTGCTAGCACTCAAGTTTTTAAACACATTACTCTGTTTTCCATAGCGGGATACTGCTTTCTTGATCGCCTCAGCTTTGTCAGCACTATCCTTGAAAGTCTTTTCGTGCTTTGTTTCGAAATGTCTTTTAACACTTGATGTGCGGCATACGACATTCTCGCAGCAGAGAGCACACACAGCACGGTCATTCTGCTGAATAAATCCAAAGTCATTTGTCCATGACGACTGAAATGATCGGACATCAAGCTTTGACTTTTTCGCAGTAGCCATGGCGACAATTAAACTGGGAAGGGTGTTAAGTAAGGTGGCTAAAGAGTAACTGAAACAACAGCAGAGTACGATGCAATCACGTACCCCTCATCGTGATGAGTATGAAACGTTTTGTTACAATTCATGTATCATACTCGTCTAGCCTACATCTCGTCCAGCCTACATCTCGATGCAATCATGCACCGTACCCTCATCATGAATATGAAACGTTTTTGTTTTAATTCATGTATCATAGGAAAAAATTACTTTTAATCATATGATTTGAAAGGAAATAAACCATATAGATAAGAATAATAATGCACAATACATATTCTCTCTCTCTTCTCTCTCTCTCTCTCTCTCTCTCTCTCTCTGAAGATCTCTATATATCTCTCTCTATATATATATATATATATATATATATATATATATATATATATATATATATATATATATATATATATATATATAATTTTTTTGTTTTGTTAGGATTTTTTCTTTGCATTTTCGAATCACATGCCGTGCCATATGCAAGCACACGGCGTTGCCATCTTTGGCACGCGTGCCATAGGTTGCCGACCCCTGTCCTATACCGTCGGGCCAACATCGGGTACTGCATCAGTAAGCAACATCGTGTACTGTAAGATATTGTACAGTACAATACAATCTGAATTCCAGCACCACCGTCGCACAGTAGTTTGTGGTTTGCTTTCTTTTTTGCCGGTCCCACTCCACCTTAGACGCTCTGTGAGACCGGCAAATTAATCCCATACACAGTAGTACAGAAACATTCTGAAATATATACGGCATACTCTATAACTGGAGCTCCACAATGTTAAAAGCCCAGTGAATAACAATCAATATTCCCCATAAAAATAAAAATTAAATTACTGCAGCCTATCTTCTAACACCTTAGAGCTTAATTAAAAGCATTTGTAACTCAAATTTAAAATTCGAAATCAGTCACTGCACTTTACAAGACGTTATATTTTCTCGTACAATAACGAAATTATTACAAAAAGGACGAAAAGTATGGGAAAATTTTTGAAGCAATGATTTCGTTTAGTAGGCCTACCAAACGCAACGTGAATCCGAATCAACACCACTCCATGGCTACATGCAGTATTGTTAAAACATGATCATTAATAAATTGTTTCCTCATCACATATTCTGTTTTGCACTCTTACATGTTCATGGACCACCAGCTTGTATGATGAGAAGCAGAGTTATGAAAAATGAATAACCACATAGCGCGTATTCTTTAACTTACTGCACATTCGCAACCTAACCTGCATTGCTAGGATTATAGAAAAGGTGGATAGCCTAGGTTCCTGTGTTTACTTTTATGAAAATACAGATAAACTCATTTATTGTTACTGAGGGGGAGATAGTTTACTGCCATAATTGTGCCATGAAAATTCTTAAAAGATTGATTTTGGGGTTAATTCTTGGTAAATAAAACAAAATTTAGCCTCGTCAATGCCGTTTGCGAGATGCCATGATCGAAACATAAAAAAATGTTCATGGAGAAATTTCAATTCACTTTGTAAATTTTTCCCATGTTTTACTACATCCTTACACCATCCTAAGCTGGTAAAATCACGGATGCATATTTGCCTTAATTCCTGTAAAAATCTAATGTTAATCCAAATATTCTTCAAGTATAACAGCATCAAAATAAATATGCATATTTAATGAGCGGAATAAACTGTTACAAGAGTATCAGTCCAACTAGACCCCTCTCAAACTCACCTAGCCCAGTGAAAGGAGAAATAAACTAAATTGCGCTGACAAATTTGTAAACTTGCATTCTCCTCTTTGCTGTATTAACTGTAAGTAGTGTATCCTTATGAAAGGCAATATAGCCTAAATTATCACTCTGGTGATCGAAACATCGAACGGAACATGAATGTCGTCAGACGAACGCTATCCATGAAATGGTAGGCTAAACATTACTGCCTTTTTGCTACCACTACTGCTTGAAATGTATGCAGAACCCATTAAAATAAAACAAAGGAAAAAAATATTTTTGTTACTACCGGTAGCCCTACCACTGTTCAGAGCTGAAACAACAGCTTTGTACCTACCAATTAAATTACTGCTTGCCCCTACTTGCCCAGGCTGATACTATTTTCTACTTGATAAAGAGCCTGGTAATTTTTATCAGGGTCTGAAGAACATAGTAGGCCTAGTGTTGAAATGTGACCAACAATAACCCGGAGTTCAAACCATGCCCAAAATAGGCCTAATCCTCAGCTGAGCCAAAGTTGAAACAAATACAGACTACTTACGATTACAAAGTCGATAGGCAGATCAGAAGTATGAATCCGCATTTTTAACAAAAGTATTAATAAGAATATTGATTCACTGTCGGTTATTCACTAGGCAAAAGAGTAACTAAACGCGTCAAAGGGTTTCGCTGGAATAAATGACTAAACTAACGAGTTGATAGTTGTTCGTCAGGCGACGTCCACACAGCCAACAACGTCACTGAAAAATAAAGAACACTGAACAACGTGCCTTGTTGCCTACGACTGTCAACTGAAAACAAAAATTTTAAATTCCTTTTATTTAAAAAACAGTCGAGTATGTTTTTTTCCCCTTTACTTAGCCATGAGCACGTTTGATCAACAAGAGGATCTCTATACCCTACCTGTGGATAAAAGCTCTCTCTCCCCTGTTCTGGCATTTTTTTCCTCAATGCCTCTAATCCTCCTAAGTCATTTATTTCCCATTTCCTCTTCATTTCTCCTCTAATTTTATTTCCTTTCTCCTTTCAATTTACGTCTCTTGGCTGTTCTTTTGAATGGATAGGATTTGATTCATAGAATTTAGGCTGTCAAGCCAAGCACTGAGCAACTTCTACTATTCGGTGCTTAAGACAGTTGAAACTGTGACTGGAGTGGTTGGACAGCAAGAGAGAAACCCACAAACTAAATGATGGAGTAGCCTACATGGGTCTAAAGGTAGAACTGGGGAAAACCCCACGGTTGCACCAAGAAGCAATAGTTTTAGAGGTTGAACAGCAAGATTCATGAAAAGAAGCGAGGGCAACTTTGGACCAAAGGAAAGTGCAACTCCCTTTAGTAATGTCTACTACTCTACTATGCACCGCGTGAGGTTCACTAACCCCGCCCACCCCCCAAGAGTTAGTTTTCATGGGATTCATTCAACCGATCTTAGACTATAAAGTAACTCTTAAGGTAGAAAGGAAACGCCATAGTTGTAAATCTACTATACTGTAATTTACATGAGAAATTTCAATATAAAAATGTGGAGTAAAACAAAAAAAAACTTTATACAAGGTTACATATTTTCCTTCATTTAATAAGACAATTCAGACCTTGAGTAAGTCATCATCAAGTGTTATACTAAAATATATAATTCACGGTTAACAAAAGGAAAAATGTCACTGTTATTACCTAATTTGCAACTACTGCATACCGTAATTAGATCTATAACAGACCATTCTCTATACAATACTGTATCTTAATGGCTTCAAGTAAACAATACTAGCATTGTACAATATAAAGCTAAACTGTATCAAACTCAAGCACTGTACTTCACTTCACCTACAAAATATGACTTTCCTTGTTAAAAACCGCAGTGAGGATGAAGCCGGAATTTCAGTGTTAAATATTTATCTTGTACAACCAGCTTCTGACTACATTCTAGTTTTTATATTACAAAAGAGGAGCAAAGTGTAACTGTCAATGTGCATTATGTAACAATTCCAACACGATTAAATTTTGATACTGGCTCATTTACATTGATCTTTGTACATAAATTATGGCACCATGCTGCTGAAACACTAATATCTTTGTTTGGTATGAAGACCAAAGCTTTATATACTGTATAAAAAAAAACCTGGTAAACATATCTTCAGCTGAACACAAAGAAATTAACAAACAATACACCTTGAACTAGGTCGAGGCAGAATATATACGACAGCGGAGCGTTGGAGATAAGGAATGACAGGGTTTTGATGAAGCATAAAAGACAAACGCGCAGGGGAGACCCAATTGCATATCATTTTAGTTTTCTATTCTGTTGCATCCAAGACTTCCATCACTTGGCTCTGGCTATTGTTGTACTTTTTCCTTCTTGAACTTTTTAAAAAAGTCCTACTTGTTACTGAATTTCATTTTAAATCTTTAGATATATTATTTACTGGACTTTATTTTAATCAAATTCTGGCTATACTTCTTTTGCTGGTAGGAATGCCGCCACTTTTCTCCAATATGGAGTGTCAGAACCCTTAATCATTTTAATATTCTTACTGTCTCTGTTAATTTCTGGCTATACTTCTTTATGTCTGACAATTTTCATGGCTTTTTCTTGCACTGCTATTCACTGTAACCACATTGTAGGCTACATTCCAAGTATTGGTTCCCTGCCCTTTGATTTTAGTTACAATTATGAATTTGCATTAATTAATTGCTTGTAATTCCTTGGTAGAGATTGTTATGATTCACAATGGTAAAGACTCTTGTACATGTGCACTTGTACTTTTGCAATCTGTTTTAGAAATTGTTTCCATTTTACCCCATCTGGTCGTTTTGTCCTCTGCAATATGCCTATATTTTTACTGGATTATTATCAAGTAGTTCATCCAGACCACTGAGGTAAATAAATGACAGGCTTCAGATATTTTGTAATTTGTCGAACTGAAAATGATAAGAGATGCATATTTGTTTTCAAATCTGGGCACTCACTGCCAGTTACATTTGCAGTAAAAGGAATGAATGAGGTAGCAGCTAGGGGCCGAAGGGACGCTGCAAAGAACCTCCAGTAATGCCTACATTACACCGCATGAGATGCACTGACACGACTAACGCCCTACGGGGATTTTTTGAGATTTATCAATTGGAATCGTTGTAGAGCAATTACTGTTAACTTTTTTATTAATTTTACTTTCCCTGGAGCTTTATTTTTAAATGAATTAATTTCACTCATTCTTACATCCTGGGTAAGGAAATCAAATTTAATTAGTTCTGACATCATTTTCTGTATGAAGTTTTTTATTCAATACGACAAGTCTGGTCTTTTTTCATCTCATCAGTTATTTTAAAGAAACAACTGAGGTAAAAATATATTATATGCTTTGTGACATGTCTTGGGTCCATGCTTTGGTTATATCTATGACTGCCATCGTGACTGTATCGATATAACTGCTTCATTTGTTGTCACTTCTGTTATTTCTTCTGCGACTAAATGCGTAAAAGTCTCCCAATTTTGTTATGAATTAATAATGATCAAAGCTGCCTCAGTCAATGAAAAAATATAAAGTAAAGAAACTCTTTACATAATTAAGAAAGAATGGGACTGAATCTCCAAATCTATACAGTCATGAAGGGAGTAAAATAACTACCTACCAATAATTCTTTAAATGAGAGGAGGACCATATATTTTCTTTGTAAAATACAACGACCCAGCACCTAAGCAATTTTTTTTTTTTTACCCCAAAGCGTGCATAAGGAAATTAATGGGTGATTTCTGACTTCATTTCAAGATGAAGTTGTAAGTGCACCAAGATATCATTAAACCTGACAGTGAAAGTTTTGTAAAGGACAACAATAATAATAATATAGTTTTGCAATTTTCCTACAAAAAACCTAAGATAGGATATTCAACCGAACATCACAGTACAAAACAACAACTGATGATGATGAATGATAAAAAAAAATTAAACATATTCCTGGTAGTACTTTAAAGAATTTATTACTACATTTTGATTTAAAAATCAAACACCCATATACAATAATATAAAATATCACTGACCTTGCATGAAACCTGATAATCAGGAGTGACTTGCTAATAATGAAAATATCTATGACAGTAACTTTGAAGCACCCCTGTGATACTGTGCATTTGTTTTGTACACTTATTGAGAGTTACTCGTTTTAAAGTTTCAATTATACTGTCTATAATGTACAATGTATAGGCATCTTGAGAGTGCGTTCTACACTCAAGCTGCGAGTCTTTTACAAATAAACCATCATAAAAGTGGCACACAAATATAAGCCAAATTCGTACCTCTTAGCCCAATGAAAATCATTTATACAACACTCTAAAGAAAAACTGGAATAAATACATATTACACAGTAAAAATATATAATACTGTATGTTGTTACTATTCTTATTATTGTTATTACTATTATTATTAAATAGTTTAACCACCACGTTAACCTTCTGAACTCTTATAGGTCTATTATTACTATTATTATTAAATAGTTCAACTTAACCACCAAGTTAACCCTCTGAACTCTTATAGGTCTGGACTCAAGAGTGACCTCAATGAACTATGTTAAATCTTATTTAATATATTGCAAATTCATAAAAATTTATTATTGAGATAACCTGGAAATATTTCTCAATTTACAATATATAAAAAGTCAAGAGTAACAAAAAAAACAAATCTACAAGTAATACTGCAACACAAAAGATATTAAGATTAGTAGGTATGCCAACTGATGCAACACATACAAGTGGAAGGTCAAGAATAGTATTAATATCACGGTTGTGCAACAAAAAGGAAATTGTCTTACAAACAACAGTCGTCTTGGGTATGTGGTTCATAAAATCATTTATCACATATCATAAAAAATCAAGAAAAGAATATGAGATACCAACTTCCTTCACAATGAAAATTAAATGGAAAATGGAACGGTAACAAACAAAACAGGATAAAAATTTCAAACACTGTACCGAGTTCACTTCAAAGGAAAATGTAATGATTTTGGGCTGAGACACAAATCAGAGAGAGAGAGAGAGAGAGATGCAAGTTCAAAGTAACTAAAACACTGTAGTCAAGCTATCGCAGTTACACACGACTTGGCCTTAAATTCATTCTATGGCATGAAACAATTTAGGAACACCTGTGGCAGGTTTTACTTATCTCAATCAATTTAACACTCTGGTCCATACAAAAACTTGAACACTTATGTAACAAGAATACAAATCTTTATCACTGTGATTTTAAAATATCAAATTTTAAAAGCAATTTGTCTTTTCCAAACAAAGAGCCTTGAAGTTCTTTACATAGGAATTTTGCTTTGAGTGCGAGCTGAAACGGTCTTACAAACTTACCGACAAGGTAGTTAACTACTGATAGGTGGATGAAACCCTACCACAGTCAGTCTGCACTCCAATTTGCCTTCTTGCCCAGGTGCCAAACGAGAGGGTTGACTGAGGTGGACAGTAAATGTAAGTTTGTGTTGGGAAAAATACAAATTATTTTGAAATTTTATATTTGTTCCTATACATAGGAGACTTATCCACTGGAAGGAGGAAATCTCAGTATCTTCTACACTGACTGGTAGATTCGCCCAACCTGGAAATGTCATACTCCTGGTCAGCTAGGAGCAAAGGAAGGATGACTAAGCAAATCTCGCCTGCTGCAAATACGGAATGTTGCAGCTGCTAGACATTTGAACCATTAAGTAATGGATTTGTAATTACTTAATCATGCCATCAGAACCTGAGAGAAATGTGTCACAGACAAACAAATAAATGACACCAAGAGGTTTGTTTTATCATCTATCCTCCTCTCCTTGCCAAAGTGGAGAGAGACTTGCATCCACTCATTTCTCACGAAAAGACTGGTACCCAGTCAAATAGCTAACCTGCATTCTGGTTTGTCCAGTTTGTACAGTATATAGAATGGCACCCTGATTCTACTTTACTAGATTAGAAGCAAGAGAGAGAGGAGAGGGAATCCACTCTATCCCAACCTCTCTCTTGCCAACCAATTACCTAAATGAGACGCTATCTGTCCCCAAAGGGAAGACTGGCCAGCTACCCAACTTGTTGAGCAGCCACAACCCAGTCCAAGGAAAGCCCATCCAAGGGCTGGGGGGCAACGTTTCCCAGGTAATACCTGGTAAGCCCACAGGTTCCTACGAAGTGTTATGGAAAGTGCAATGCTCCCTCATGAGCTCTTGCCCAGACTGCACACTCACCCTCCACAGAGCAGTCATACATCCACTGTGAGAGACCAGATAGCTCACCTCTTCTTATGCTAATGTCAGGGCTAACAAAAATAGTGTCTTAGGAGTTTGACTTGTATGGACTACAGGTCAAACTCCTAAGGACAAGAGTCACTTCCCTTCCAGGGGTCCACATTCCCAGAAGGGAAAACACTACTCAAATCTTCTCATGAGTATGGAACTCTCCCTCGAGGAGAAAAGATCTACTTCTCAGTCTCAAAACCTGGCCTACAGCTGATCTGTGCCTTCAGTAACCGAGACAGAGAGAAGCTTCTCATGTCAAGTAGACAAGGAAAGCCAGTACCTGCTAATGTGCAGCTCTAGCCAAAAAGGTACTCTGTCTATGACACCAACCGCAGAGGATGGCCCACACCTTTGGTAGACAGCTGCTGAGGAAACGAAAGCATTCCAATATTTTCATAGCACCACAAGATAAAAATCTCACTGGAGAAGACACTGGACAGCCTCCCAAGCGTGTGGTACTAGTGTTCCCGTGGCCTAATGATACCTCCTACATGCAGCTGATACCAAAGGTTGTGCCATAGAAGAAAATCTCTCAGGACCTTGACAACAGAGTAACAGGTCCTGATAACATTCGGCTTGTGATTCTCATGCCATACACCAGAGAATCCACCTGGTCTGATACACTGCTAGAAAACTGTAACCCTGGAAAAACATCAGCAGATTGTGCCAAGGTACCTTCCTTGAGGCAATCCCATTCACACATTAGCTTGATGACTCCTAGAAACCAACCCTTGCAATTCACCCCGGGGCATGTTACCCTTGATCCCCAGGCACCAGCATCCTGATATACTCCAATCAAATCCCCAAAGGGGTTGGTCAATCACCTGGGTTACGGCCCATCCAGTCCTAAGACTAATCCAGGCACATATGCCTTCAGGAAAAAAGCTTGGGGAGAGTGAATGTTCCCAATTCTATCCCACGTGTATATCTAACGCTTGCTTCTCGGAAACATCTAAAGAAGTACAGTAGAGGTAGTAGGCAAATGGTCCTGGCAACCATGCTCAGCCTGGTAAAGACGGCCTATACCAGATGAGTTAGGCCATGGGTCGTCGTCAACCCAAGGTGACAACAACCCAATGTCATGACTAGTGAACTTGCTCATGTGAATGTGGACAAGGGCTTGCTTGGCCTGGAAGACGTTGCTACATAACCCCTATTACAATCCTGGGGACCCTGGCCCTTCCTAGAGGAAGAGCAAGGAGAGGGAAAAGAGCATCTGCATGCTTGATTTCCTTTACTACCGCTGGGACTTACTGACAGGGTGCATGGCCCTGGACAGCCTGGTTAGCCTAGCCAGCCAGGCCAGTGCCAGTATGCCTCGGTCCCTAGGGACCCCATACAGATGCACCTGTGAGCAAAGCACCAGGTGCAGCACTGCATGAGGCACAGCTAGCATGAGCCCCCTTTCATTCTGCTGCTGAAAAAGCCAGACAATACCAGGTTTCTTGTGGGAAAAACCAGGCTAAGTTGCCTTCATCCTCCTCCATTGGAAGTTTTGGAAGAGGAAGGAGAGGAGGCGTAGGAAAAAGTATATCGATACCTGCTGCCACTGAGAACTTAGTCTAAAGATCAGGTGTGCTGACTGTAAAATGTGCATGCCCCTCACCAACAGCGAATGGGTCATGCAAGGAGCTCTTATGCAACCTGAAAGAGTCAGGGTAAAGGGGCAAAGATCTCCTTCCTGCCATGGTCATCCCACCTTGGATGGACAGAGAGAACCTGGATAAACAGAAAGAAGACCAAAAACCCTTTGTCACCTGTAAACCTCAACCGTATGCCAGGTACATGGGAAGTGAACAAGCTGCACAAATGGGTCACACAACCCCTCTCTGTGTGACCCTGATGAATTGTGCTGAGAGGGTGGGGAGCACTCCCATTACCTAAACCTTATATCCTGGATAAACAGAAAGACCATTACTAGCCCAATGCTACCCATAATTCATTCTGTGAAACAGGTAATGGAAGCCCACAAATAGCATGAATAGGTCTTGCAAAGCCCTCGTCTGTGCTGCCCTGATGGGTCGTGTGAGAGGAGCTGTCCAGCTCCCCTATCACCACAGCTGCACAACTATGGACAGACAGAGAACACTATTAGCCCACTGCCCCGTGAAACCCAATTAGAAGACTGGGTAACTAGAAGTGAACAAGCCATATAACTGGGTTGTACAACCCTTTCTCTGTGTGACACCGGGAGTTGCAGTGAGAAAAGACTCAATTTGATGAAAGTTGGAAAGCTTACAAAGACGAGACAGAGTAGCCCTCAAGTCTAAAGGATAACACCCAGTGCCAACTCTGCAGGAAAAAACAATGAACTGTTGGTGATCGAACTCCCTGCCTTTTCCCACAGAGAAGAGAGCCCGAAGGAGGCCTAATAGGCTTCAAACGTTAATGTTAAACTTTTCCCCTCAAAACCTGCAGCGAGGGAGAAAAAGAATAGAGTCAAGAAGGACAATGACGAAGAAGACGTAGAAAGGTAGGGAGAAAAATGACAAATTCATCAATAATTTGTAGTTTTCCTAACATACAAACCCACATCATGCGATAGGAGTATCCTTAGGCGCACATGCATGCAGACGGCTATGGTAGACTCGCTTTTAGAGAGTAGCATTTGCTATAAAAGAGGCCCCAAGACCAGCATCCTCCAATTTGTGAATAGCCGGAAGGAACCGAGATATTTCGCCCAAGATGCATGAGAGAGAGAACGGGAAAGAGGGGAGGCATGAGGTGGGAAATTAAAAAATTCACATGATGTTGTGGGTTTGTATGTTAGGAAAAATACACATTATTGTTGAATTTGTCATTTGTTCCAACACTGTTATAAACACCACAACATTATGTGTGTGATACGAGACATAAAAAGGAGGGAGAAAGATCTCTCCATAAACAAGCAAGACAATTAAAAGTAACCACCAAAAAATAAAATGTTTTTAAAAGAATAATACTCACTCTTTAAAGTGATGTGATGGAACATGGGAGCTCGTTCAAGCGGAGCCAGACAGTCCTATCAATCTCTCCCTTGGCTGAGTCGGTTGAGCTTCAGACCGTCCGATGGAGTTCAATCACCGACCGGCTGATGAAGAGTTAGAGGAATTTATTTCTGGTGATAGAAATTCATTTCTCGCTATAATGTGGTTCAGATTCCACTATAAGCTGTAGGTCCCGTTGCTAAGTAACCAATTGGTTCTTAGCCACGTAAAATAAGTCTAATCCTTGGGCCAGCCCTAGGAGCTGTTAATCAGCTCAGTAAAACTAAGTATACTTAACTTAACATGCATGCCGGACCCAGGTGATATTATGGAGAAGAGATGCTCAATGAATGTGAACAGTTAAAAGATCATATCTGTCACACCACTTGTTGAGCTGCCACCACCGAGCCTAAGGAGAAGGTGTCCAGTGACTTATGTGTGACATCTTTCAAATTAAAGACATGAATGTGGTTTGTCTGTTCCAAACTCCAGCGCAACTGATAGGCCAATATTCCTGATGTCATGGGCTTTAAAGTGTGTTGGTACGGTAGATACATCACGTTCCAAACTGTAAGCTCTGCTTATTACTTCCCTCAGCCAAAAGGAGATAGTGTTTTGGAAATCTTTTTAATACAACCTGTGCTAAAAAAAGTCTATGTTGCGCTGGTCTGAGGTAGGCTGTACCCTTTAGGTAAGCTTTTGATGCGTTGTCGGGCAAGGCGACATTTCTCCCTGGTCATTACCCACAATGTCCTTAAGAGACGGAATGGAGAAGCCATCACATCTTGGGTCATGGGACGATGGGTTCTGGGTCTTTGAGATGAAGTCTGGCAGAAAATTGAAAGCCATTTCCATCCATGTGTGCATGGGTGTGGGTTACATTGTAAGAAAGTGCATGAATCTCACCAACCGTTTTAGCAGACGCTAAAGCTAAAAGAAACAATGTTTTCAATGTTAAGTCCCTGTCTGAAGAAGTTTTGATGGGTTCATAAGGAGACCTGGTCAAGGAAGTTAAAACTTTGGTTATATCCCAATCAGGAGGTTTCAAATTTCAAGGAGAACAACTTTTCTCAAAGTGTATGATCATATCCGAGATCTCCAAAGATCATGCCAAATCAATATCTCTAGCTTTAAAAACTTTGGAGGGTCAATCTATACCCTTTCACAGCCAAGACAGAGAGGTTTTCTCATTCCTCAGAAAGAGAAGGAAATCTGCTACATTTTTACAGTTGTTTTGAGGGGATGTAAATCCCTCTGACTGCACCAATCCAAGAAGACTGACCATTTTCCCTCGTATAGCTTCTTGGGGAGGATTCTCTAATCAACCTGGGAATGACTTTTGCAACCTTTCTAGGAAAACCTTTCTTTCTGAGGAGTTGCTAGATAGTCTCCAGCCGTGAAGTTGAAGTGATTCTACTGACTGAAGTATCCTTCCGCTGTGTTCTTGTTTTAGTAGATCTGGTGTTATGTGAAGACATCTTGGAATGTCTATGAGAAGATGTAGGAGATCCCATGCCATTCCGCTTGTGGTCGCATTGGGGCTACCAATGTCATTCAGAGACCCTGAGAAACAAAGCACCTATTAATCATCCTCCTGATTTGGCTGAAAGGAGGGAATATGTAAACGTCTAGGTTTTTCCACTGGTGTTGGAATGCATCCTGCATAACTGCGTTTTTGCACTGGAGAGCAGTATAGGAGTAACTTGTGGTTCCTCGAAGTTGCGAACAGCTCCACTGTGGGGCCCAGCCACAAGCTGAGGAGTCTGTTCGCTGCTGACTGAAGCAAGGACCACTCCACCCCAACTATCTGTCCTGATCTGCTTAAGGTGTCTGCTCGATGTTCTTCTCCTGGGATGTATCAGGCAGTTAGCATCAGACCCTTGAGTTCCGACCATACGTGAATCTTGATAGCCAGTTGGTTTAAGGAGTGGGAAAGCGTCCCCAATGCTTGTTCAAATAGGAGACAACCAAAGTGTTGCCACTCATCAAAACTGCTGACTTCCCTTTCAGGCCTTCTTGGAGAGATGCAGAGCTAACCAGCTTCAGCACATTTATGTGTTCTTTTGTTCCATCTTGCTCCAAGTCCTTGAAATGCACTTTTTCGTTTAGGTGTGCTCCCCAACCTCTCCTGGATGTGTCCAAGAACACTGGCATCTCCAGAGCTAACTTGCCCAATTTCATTCCCTGGAGATAATTCTTTGGATTTCTCAACCATTGTAAATCTCTCCTGGTTTCCTTTGTTACTGCAATCATTTCTTCTGCATTCTCTTGATTTTGGCTATTTTCTTTTAACTTCCATTGTAGGGAATGTATCTGAGCTCTGCCTCTTGGAACCAGTTTCTCAGGGACACTAGGTGCTTGATTAGAATCTGCCAATTCTTCATTGTTTATATGGGCTTGAGAGGAACCTTCTCGAAATTTCCAGAAACTTCTCCAACCTTTGCTGTAACGGGAGAGCCTTCAAAATCTGGGTATCTATCATCATTCCCAAGTACTTGATTCTCTGTGTCGGAACTAAATCCGACTTCTTGAAGTTTATGAGAATACCCAGAGTCTTGCACATCCTTAAAACCAAGTCTCTGTCCTTCTCGGCCTGGGCTGCAGAGGGTGAAAGAATGAGCCAATCATCCAGATACTTGCAGAGACGGATGCCTCTCTTGTGGGTCCATGCTGAAACTAGTTGAAAAATTCTGGTGAAGGCTTGGGGCTGTCGCTAACCCGAAGCAGTGGGCCCTGGACTGATAAGTTTTCTTTCTTGAGACAAATCGAAGGATTTTCCTGGAGGAAGGATGAATCAGAATTTGTAGATAAGCATCCTGTACATCCAGAGATATCATAAAATCTCCTGACTGATTGCTGCCAGAACAGACATTGTTGTTTCCATCTTGAACGGGTGAGCTGGAGAAGCCTGTTCGGTGATGATAGATCTATTATTACTGGTCTCCAACCCCTGATGCTTTCTATACCAGGAAAAGGCGGCTGTAAAACCCTGGCAATGGTGTCTTCACTACTTCCACAGCCCCTTATCCAACATATTCTGAATCTCTTGCCTTCTGCTTGGGAGAGTTTTTCCTGTAGGATGGAAGCTCAAGAGGAAAGGGTATCCATCTCTGGTGTCAATACACCTCTCATATGCAGGACTAGTTGAGTCCAGCATCAAAAGACTAAGTCAAACTTACCAGGGAATAAAGCTATAAAAGCCTACTTCCCACAACCTGTAAAAGCGAAGGCTGTGACAGGAGAACTCCCTAACTATGGTAGGCACACTCTCAAAGTCCTTCAAAGGTGACTAAATCTCACATACCTGAAAAATATTATATTAGGGATTAAATTAGGAAACTGTACAGCTGCCAATGAATGTCCAGAAGCCGTTTCATTTTTGACAAAACAGGGCCTACATCATTACAAAGAAAACTATGTGCATTCCTTGTAGTAGGCTTATTTGACCAATGGGTTTGAATTATAACAACATAAACAGTCAACAAAAGGGGAAAATGAATACTCCCGTTTATTCATCAGAAAGTCTGAACAGCAAAGTCGGACACAGAGTCCTGTGAGACACCTTAACTCAACGGCAGCCAGAAGCAAAGTACAGTGCAGACTAACATGTGGGAAGGGTTTCCCCAACCTGTCAATAGTTAACTACCTTGTCAGCAAGTCTGAACTGCCATTTCCAGCTTATGCTCAAAGCTATATTCCTTTATAAAGAACTTCAGATTTGTATGTGTAGGAACAAAGTTGTATCTTTTGCCATTATAGCAATTTCTGTGGCAAAGAATTTTGTAACGGGGTCATCAGTTATGATAAAAACTTATTTCAAGTCATTACACATCTGTGAAAATTAACATGTATCTATCAACACATTCTTAATAGTAAAAGAAAATTAACATTCACGTCAAGTGATCATAAAATCTTTAAAAAAACTGGCTTCTTCTAATGAAAAAATAAATCAAGAAAATAACTTGCAACACTTTGTCATTAAGATTAGCATTCTTCAGTACATTACCTCACGTTACAACTGTGGCAAGTATAACACATAGGTAGGAATGTATTGTCCTTTTATTATCTGTAATAATAGAGCACCTTGTGTGTTATTACAGTAAGTGTACAAGACAGAAGATATCAAAGACCTTTATTACACACCCACTCCCATAAAGGAAAAACCTAGCATAAACTGCTACAATGACGATGATGTGATTAGTTAAGAAATCTTTTGAAATTCAGGGTTACTTAATTGGTTCGTATGATACTATTTGGGCTACATCCCAAACTTCCTCCCATTCACTAATTATGCTAAAGATATACTGATCACAATTTCAAAGTATTCTTGGATAGGAATAAAATTTTCATTTCAATAAGAGTAAATGCATATCATTATTACTGGGTAGTTAAACCAGACCACTAACTCAAATCACCTGACTCATGGGGCTGACCCTGAGAGTTTGCATTACATATTAATATTTATACATTTAAAAAATTATAGTTTAAAAAACTTCATGATCTTGCAGCCAGCCTACAGATTATGTGGCCTCATTAAAATATCTAGTAATAATAGTTTGAATAATTAATGTGCTTTTAAAGGTGAAAAAAAAAAATTAAACTCTGGTTCTATGCATTATCATCATTCTGCCCTTATCTCCCTCAGCTAAAAAGTGTTTTTTAAGAAAACTGTAATTGCTATTACAAAAGCCTGAAGTTACTGTATACAGATTAAAAATTTTTATATAAAAAATAGTATGAAACTTATTTCCAGTGGTTCCTCTATGCCATTTATAGCTACACATACATACCAACCAGATACTGTATGTAGTTATGCCTGGTACAAAGATTTTCAGTGAATGTAGATGCAAAGAATCATTCAATTGTACCCTGCAGTATATGTTAAGTGATATTTTGCAAAATGTGTACAGATTTGGATAGCATAAGATTTAAAAGATGGCAAAGCAAGCACTTGTGTGTGGTTTTGTCAATTTTATTTCCTTACAATTCTTTAAAATTTTGCTTATATGGATGTATCATAACTATTCTTACACTGACAGTTGCTGCCTGGTTTTCCAATACTGTTTGGCTGTGTATCCCAAGCTAAGACAGTTTCACAGAACAAGTTCTCCTCTTTTGCCACAAATCTTTTGTACAGATTACAGCACAATATAAGCACTCATATTTAATACATATACTGTGCTCTTCCCTTAAATTCTGAGAAACCTAGTACTTAACCTATACTATACAATCACATCTCTCATTCAAATAAATAATGCATACACAAGGCTTTATATCTCAGAGATATACTTCATTATCTCATATATCCATGAATAAAATGAAAAACATGAGGTAAAATATCTAAAATCCTATAATATCATAAGTTCACAGAACCAGGTTTCACAAATGCTTTGAGACACACATAGATAGCCCATCCCCAAAAATTCAACAGTAAAAGTTTCATGAAGTTGGCACCTAGCACTTGGCAAAAGCCCCATTCCTTTTCAGGATATATCCATATGAGGCAGCTCTTGTTGTGTACATTACTGTACAATATGGCATACTAAATGCAAACCATCCTACAAAATACCCAATGTTCTGAATGTCCTCTGTTGCTTCCACAACCAGGACATCCAAAAGTCTGATAACAAGTAAAACCTGCATTTAATTTTCATCAAACAGAATACAACAAATGATAACTTGAAAAAATCTTGGGGTCCCCATTAAGATTTGCTGAGATATCAACATAAGAATATAAATACAAAAACACCTATTTAAGACAAATGCAGATAACAAAGAACACTGAAATAAACTTTAAGATTAAATGCAGACACTTAAGATGACCAAAATAAAGAAAAAGAAGGTATGGAAGGCTGATTCATTGACAAATACAAGTTATTACAACCTTGGGAAAAGTGTCTGAAAAGAAGGTCACAGGTTGAGGACTGTATAAAACAATAGTTTGTAGCTGCAGACTGTATATCAATACAGAACAACAATGAAAAAACCTAAGTACAACAAAACACAAAGATCCACGTTATACATATCTCAAAATACTGTACAGTGCTTTAATTCATGACTGGGCATAAATACAAGGTAAAATATATACATGAATATCAATTACGTCACACAAATATATATAATATATATACATCTATTTACATATAAACATAACTACCTCAGACAAAGGTAGAAAATCACCACTGACCCAAATTAAGGGAGGTATAATGTGTCATGGGAGGCTGAGATTGAAAACTCCCAAACACATAGTTCATTGTTTCTCCCGTGTGAGCCTGTTCTCTGTTGACAACTGGTTCAGAAATTAAGAACTGCGGGACACATTCTTCAATAGTAACCTGGGAAGTTGGCTGTGGACCCTGAGGTAGATGGACAGTTTGATTTTGAGGTTCATTCCTTGCTTTTTCTTAAGTGACCCTGACGAATCACCGATTCTACCATTGCCAACTTCATTCCTGTCTCCTACAACTGATGCAACAGCTGCTGAGGGAGAGTTGGCTTTAACATAGGCATCGATTTCACCATCAATGTGAGCGTGCTGTTTAATATGGGTAAGTACCAATGGTTTCCGCATATAGCCTGCCCCACAAATAGTACATTCATATGGCTTCTTATCTGAATGAGTGAACATGTGTGCTCGACAATTGTTGGAGGAATTAAAAGCTTTTCCACATATCTCACACTTGAATGGTTTTTCCCCAGTATGAATTCGCATGTGTTTCTTATAATGCTGCTGATAGACAAAGCCAGCATCACAAAACTCACACCGATAAGGTCGTTCACCAGTGTGCACACTCATTGTGTGTCCATTCAGAAGTCTTTTCCATTTGAATGCTTTCCCACATGTCTGACACTTATATCTTTTCTCCTGCAAATGTGTGACTCTTTTGTGAGAGGATAAGTTACTCTTCTGACGGAAACATGTACCACAAATATCACACTCGAATGGCTTTTCACCAGTGTGTGTTCTCTCGTGATCTTTTGCTTTACTTTTAGTTGTAAATACTTTGCTACACTGTTTACATTTGAACTGTTTTATGAGTTACATCAAAAGCTGTGCAATTTGCTTTCACTTTCTTGGTTCCTTTGTGAGTTTTTATGCTTTATAAATCTTTCTTCACTAAGAAAAACTTTGATCACAAACATTGCAATTAAACCAATCTTCTTTCAAACCATGAATTTCCATATGGTTTACCAAGCACTCCCTAGTTTCAAATACTTTGTCACACACAGAGCACATGAAAGTAGTATTCTCCTGAAAGTGTTCTAATGAGGCATCATCAATAACAACAACTGCTAATTCCTCTTCTTTGATTTCTATTTCATCTTCATCATTTAATTCTTCAGGCACCTCCTGAATTTGTTTCACAACAACTTTGCCAGATTTAACGGTCAGGCTGCTTGTTTTCCGGGTCGCCCAATTTTTCCTGAACGCCCTTTCTTGCTTGGGCCCTTGGACTTTCCTTTGTCTGAAATGAAAAATAACCTAGAATGGAACTTAGTATGGATAACGTATTCCACCTAAATTAATTTGTACCTCTCATTCTACAGTAGTGTGTGTCTAGAACCACCTATACACATTCAACTAAAAACAAACTTTATGCACTTTTTCTTCCCTGGCAAAATTTAAAAGCTGCAAAATCATGAAAGTTTAAAATGAAATTTACCCCCATACTATCATTCCAGTCACAGGATATCATTATTCACCCTGGACTGACAACAAACAGAGCTAGTTTACAGCCTGTATGCCTTGATATTCATTTCTATACAACTGCCCCAGACCAAATGTTATTCTGGTGTTAGTTTAAAGCAGAAGATCCAATACTTATGCCTGACAACAGTAGCTAACAATTTAGTTTGTTGGGTGACATAACACCAAAAAAATTTTTAAAAACAATGTCTCTGTTATGTACTAACTGGACACGACTGCATCATAATAATAATAATAATAATAATAATAATAATAATAATAATAATAATAATAATAATAATAATAATAATAATAATAATAATAATAATAAAATAAAATAATTATAATAAATAATAATAAATAATAATAATAAATAATATTATTATTATTATTTGACTGCAA
Source organism: Macrobrachium rosenbergii (assembly GCF_040412425.1). NCBI lineage: Eukaryota > Metazoa > Arthropoda > Malacostraca > Decapoda > Palaemonidae > Macrobrachium > Macrobrachium rosenbergii. The sequence continues at coordinate 46,876,922 of NC_089782.1, read as the reverse complement.
AGATAACAACAACCTTTTCTCAGACACAACTGATAATAAAAAGGATTTTGACAAAGGAAAAATCTATTTCTGGGGAGGGGCCCGTGACGGTGAAATAGTCCATTCAACACTTATTTCTAGGTAATTAAATACCAGAGAAAAGCTAAAGTAAAGCTGGGGTTATACCCCACAGAGCCTCCAAGAAATGGAGTCATGTATGGTAAAGGGTAGATTGTCACAATCACAGGATGCCCTATAAAGATAAAAAGTCCCAACGAGAGAGGTGCCGATACAAGCCCATGCAATGGACTGTACACAAGGCAATACTAGTTGCATTCCATGTTAGCACCCACCCCAAAGGGGTGGGTCAATGACTCGGACCCCTCCCCAGAAATAGATTTTTCCTTTGTCAAAATCCTTTTTCTGGATGGGGTCCCGTGTCACCCGGTGAAATAATAACAGAGAAATAAATATCATTCTTATGCTATAAAAGACAATGAATAAGGGGAATAACTGAGGCAGTGAAGGGAAAGTGACTAAGAATCAGAAAGGGAACCAGAGAGAGGGACAACGTTCCTGCCGCCACCGTAGGGAATTTAAAGCTGCTAAAGATTTCAAATAACGTTGAAAACTAGGGGAGAATTCCACCCTGAACATTTGGTAAGGTCCCCGAAATTCATGTAATGAAAATAATTAATGTAAGTGGCCACTGCTCTAATATTGAGCTTTGGAATTGAACCTGAATAGGCTTGTATTAAGAAAATACAAAACTTGCTGCCTAATAGCAGACACAATGACAGTAACCCCCTTTTCTAATAAAGAGAGGGCCTGACAAAATTGCGAGGTCATCCTACTAATATACATCTAGACAAATAAGGTAAAACAATCTGAAGACAATACAAATTACAACCTATCAATGCTAAGTTTATCTACTTATATTTCACTCAGGATCACAGTTCTGGAAATGAATCATTTCAAAAAGGATACCATAGAACATGCATTATTACCTGGAGAAGATGGTGGTTTGCTGACTTTCTTTGGTTTTGGCTCTGGTGGTGGCTGAGGTGCCCTGGTCTGCTCATCAATAACAGCTTTTCCAACCATCCCTTTCTTCACTAGGGCTAGCGTCATTGTATACTTGGTTGAAACTACCTGAAAAGTTGCAAAACAAAAATTTTTAATACCTTCTCCTTTTTTAATAAATATCTTCTAGACTATAGACAGAAATACAGTAATCCCCCCCGTATTCAAATTAATACCTCCAAGGGCCTGCTGGATGCTGGAAATTTCAGGATATGATGAAAATACATTCTGCAGATGTAAAACTTTGTACCCTTAATAATATTACCTTGTCAATACCACATAACCCCACACAGAAATCATTCAATAATGTGGAACTCAACATTATCTGACATAACAAGACCAGAGACCAAGGCCCAAAGATATATGATATACAGGCTGTCCCCAGTTATCGGCGGGGTTCCGTTCCGACAGCATGATGAAAACCGAAAATCGCCCATAACTGAAAATCGGCAATAATAGCACCGATCCCTGGTTATCGGCTATCTGATCAGCATCGCCAATAAGTGGGGATCAGCGCCCGATAACCGGGAATCGGCACTGAAAATCCAGTTATCGTCGTCATTAGACAAGTCCCATAAAATCGGATCGCCAGTAACCGAGGCCACCGATAACCAGGGACTTCTGTATATAAATTTCAAAAAAACTGAAAATCTGCTCTTCAATGGTTGGCAATGCTGCAAGGCCTCAGGAAAATGTTGTTAAGACTGCTTACACTCATAAACAGAGTGAGAAAGGGTTTTGAGGGTGAGGAAGGCCTCCATTAAAAAGGAGGGACAGTCAGTGTAGAGGAACTCACTCAGAGAAGGGGTTGCTTTGGAAGGTGGGTGGAGCTAGGGAGCAGTTTCCCTGGCTGGGAGGGGTGGGGATGCAGTGTTGATTGGGTGAAGGGAGCTCAGTAAACATCGGATTTACTAAAGCTTGTTTTGTTTCCTGCTGTTATGCTTATGATTTTTTTATTTACATTTTATGCTATTTGCATTTATATCTTTACTGTATTTTCTAATTTTTTATTTTACAACCCAACAGATGAATGCAATCATGTGTGCACAGTACATACATATGAACACACTCATTTGCTGATATCAAACTTGCTACAGCTTGTTTTGTTTCGTGTTGTTACGCTTATGATTCTATTATTCATATTTTATGCTATCCTCATTTACAATTTTACTGAATTTTCTGATTTTTACTTTTACAACCCAAAGATAAATGCAACTGTGTGCATGAGGTACATATGTACGTGTCGCACTCATTTGCTGGCATTAGCAGAGCTTGTTTCTTGTTGTTACACTTATGATTTTTTAATTTACATTTTACGCTTTTCTCATTAATATTTTTACTACATTTTCTCATTACTCATTTTTTGCAACCCAAAAGATAAATGCAATCACATATGGTATGTACATACACTGGCATTGGTGACCTTGCTTGAGCTTGTTATGTTTTTGTGTTTTTACATGTATGATTTTTCCACATTTTATTAAAGGATATGTGCACTAAGTACTGCACTTGTAATGAAATACATCAAGCACAAAAAAAAAAAAAAAAGAAGATACAGGAGAGAGAGAGAGAGAGAGAGAGAGAGAGAGAGAGAGAGAGAGAGAGAGAGAGAGAGAGAGAGAGAGAGAGAGAGAGAGAGAGAGAGAACAACCAAGATGAAATACGAACAGTGATAAAATATTCTCTTGTGTACTATTATGATGTGTTATAATCATACAGTCTACTAAGCTTATGAAACACTGTACAGTAAACCAAGCAAACTAAAAAGACAAATGGGAAACGAGATACTGTGCTAAGAAACGCACCCACACACACAAACACACACCCTATGCAGAGGCAGTAACGTCAACATTGATAAAATGACACATGCAAATGTAAACACACACACACACACAGGCATACAAGTAAAGCTTGTGTGATATGAGGTGAAAGGAAAAATCATTAATTCCAATAAAACAGAAAACAATCAACTACTTTTTAATAGTGTTCTTAAAATGAATTTGCTTTGGACAGATGCCAAGGGGAAATGCCCTATGTAGTGAGAAGTACACAGAGGGTGTTTTACATAACCAGTTTCCATGATGGTCTTTACTTATCAAACAAATTTCATTTTCAGCAGACTGTACTAGGCTCAGCTTTCAAACAAGATTAACAAACTTATAACTTATGTAACAATTCATAACCACCCTTATAATTACGGTAACAACCACTTACCAAAGAACTGACATACGCAACATTGAATATGATGTAAACAAATGAGTCAGGAAACAGCTGTTTTGCAATCTTACGGGATTTTACTTTAGCATAAAGTATGTTAGTTTACCTTTGTATACCCATTTGACATTTATATACAATAATAAAAATAGTAATTCCAGTACTGTACTTGTTTCTTTAGCAACTAAAAAATGATTCTTCTAATTCTTTCTCTAGCAGGCTCAATCTGCTGATTCTGAGAACATAAATATTATGTCAATGCAAATGGCGGATGATTAGTTCTTTATACATATTGTGATGATGATATAACATCATAATAATACAGTATTACTGGATTCAGTAAGTAAAATAACAGTTTCATTACTGTTACAAATGTCCTTTTGATCATTTGCACTTTGCTTTTCCGTCTTGATATTTCAATATGACATAACGTGAAATTGAAAAAGTACTATATAAATGTTTTTGTAAAGTTCATTTGACGTTTTCCCCATGCCTTGCCCTTCAATAATGACAACCTAGGTGTCAAATGAGGAGATAAATTCATGACCGTACCTAAGTCATTACCAACCCTTGACCTGACCATATTAATCCTTGCTTGAGGGGAAAATCAGTAGCCAGTTGCACCACACGGTTCCAATCTTGTTAAATAGTCCCCAGCCAATCTTGTCACGAGAGCTCTCTGAGGACATTCCCACTCCGTTCAACTACCTGTCATGCCATTAAGCGTCACTGCCTTGACCTGACCCACACTTGCATCTCCTCCCACTAAACCTTGCCTCTCCACTCTAAGTATCTCGGTATTGTCATCTCTCTCCCTGGAACCTTTTATCGGCCGACTTCCAATGACCTTTCCAGATACCTACCAGGATTAGTGGCATGCCCAAGACGAGGACAACAGATGACCCTAGTAAGAGGGAACTGTCAAAACACAACCACCGTCAGCGCAGTTTGCAGTATAAACACGAGCTCAGACGGACCATCCTTTGCTAGTGTATCTTGCAACATCTACCTGTCAAGAAGTCTGTCTGAATAGGGGCTCCGATCGAGTCCCTAATAGATATCTCTCTGATGCTGTCACTCTGAAGGTGGTCCTATCTAACCGCCTTGCCCTTTGAACGCTGATGCCTCTGTAGCCCACCAGCGCCATTCTGCTTCATCTAATCCCTCTATGGTGGGGGAATATACGCAACGCAGCTTCCACTGATGCCCTATTACGAGAACCTGGCTCTGATCTCCTTCAAGTCTTGTCCACGGACTAAGGTAATATGATCAGTTGTTTGTTCAGCCTCACCATTTTATCTCTACCTGATTTTTTCCACCTGTTCTCCTATTTCCATATCCATACCCCTATGCGTTCTTCCCCAGACTTGTGTGATTTTGATTGTGGTGTTTGATATATCAATATTGGAATACTAGTGTTAATTTTACATTCACTTTGGCTACAAGCGGTAACATACAGTGACTTATTGATACCAGTGTCTTGCTATTTGCTTGCATATTCCAAATTAAGTGTCACACAAAGTTCCTTCATGTATTACAACATCCCTGCTCTTGCAGATCCATGGTGAGAGTGCCTGCTGTGTGAAATTACCTGTAGGTCAACAGTGTCAGCTACCTGCATTTACAGGTGCCATACCCGGTCAAGGTATCCGGAGTCCCAGTGTGATCCTTGCCTTGCTTGCTGTACCCCATCCTGTACCTTCTAAGGATCTTATCTCATATTTGCAATGTGTATTAGCCTAAGAAGGAAGAGTTATATTGCTTGCACTTGTGTGACACTCTTCCTTAGTGATTGTGATCTCAACACAGTAATTTGGATTGTGCCACAGAGCTCCACTGATAGCTCCTGAAAATATTTTCTCTTCTGATATTTTAGTAAATTATACTTTTAATTGGGGAATCTGAAAAAGTTTTCTTCTGATAAATAAATTATTCTTAATGGTTTCTAAATCCTTATTCAGTCACTGGGTAAGTCACTTTCTGTTCACTGGAGCATAGCCCCGGCTATCTAGGTTATAATTAGATCCATCCCTTATCCCCAGGGCTGTGCGAACGTGACATTACTATTACCGCTACCTTACAGCCGTCATAGCCTATATGACTTATGCAAATGGATACTGTGAGTGTCACACCTAGCCTAGGTCAATAGTTCACACATACACGTTTGTATCTTCTATATGATAATACAATTTGGTAACAACTGATAAGAAAGTTGCAGTATAAAAATTCACTAATGGTCATAAAACCATGGTAGGTTGTGGGTAAACAAAGGTAGGCTAACCACCGACTAAATTGTGTCATTTATGAGAAAGAACAAGAAAGGGTTACATGTTTTCTCAAACAGTACAGTAATATATTTTGTTATAAATATGGGGAAAAAAGATAGAAAATTCACCTTTTGCATAAAGCTTTCAGTTTAAAGTCTCATGGTTCTTGTTTAAAAGCATATTGGGTATTTACAGTTATGTGGTATTGACAAGGTTAGGTGAGGATGAGTACAGAGTTGCCCTTGGCCACCCAAGATTTTTTTACTTGCCCTTATCCAGATTTCGCCATCATCCGATGGGCCTTGGCTCTATTAATCCGGATAACTGACGGATTACTCCACACTAAATATGCTAATTAACAACAAACAACACAATTCAGTTTCCTTACCAACAACAGAGAATACACTGTACAGTACTAGACACAAAATAAAACCAAACTGTGTTTATACTGTGCACAAAATGTATAAAAAAATCTTAACACCCAAATATCCTGTGATATGCCAAAACTGCTGGACTTGAATAATCTTTTTTTTTTTTTACAAAGAATAACCAAGAAAGCAAACCGAGAAAAGCAAGCAACTCAACGCAACATGATGCTTACATGTATATTTACACACACAAACACATGTACAAATGCACAAGCTGATTTTATATTGAACAAGTGGCTACCATTTTGTACTGCATTTTGATAGTACCTCTATACTTAAAAATATAATAAAAAATTTACTCAAATGTTTGTGTGTGCAGGGTTTTTTACACATGTATGACAGCAATATTGTGTTATTTAGTACAGCATACAAAAATTTATGAAATCTTTACACCATCCAAAACAGATCAGAAGCTACTAGAGCTAAGGCTACCATAAATCTTTGTCTGAAACCTTTGCTAATGTGAAATGCACTAGATTAACACCATTATATTTAGTACAATTCAGTATGGGATATTAACTTTATCATGTACTATATATATACTGAGTTTATGCCTTGAAATTGAATATGTGCAACTTATAGAAAAAGTGACACATACTGTACTGAAACACATACTGTACCAAGCTCTCTAAGGTAGGAAAGTCAACCCATGAGTACTATTAAGACTTGAGAGAGAGAGAGAGAGAGAGAGAGAGAGAGAGAGAGAGAGAGAGAGAGAGAGAGAGAGAGAGAGAGAGAGAGAGAGAGAGAGAAAACAAAACTGCAACTGCCATTATCTTAGAAAAGTTTACAATTCATATTTGACTCACTTGATTACAAGATCTTTTAAACCTGCAAAGAGAGAGAGAGAGAGAGAGAGAGAGAGAGAGAGAGAGAGAGAGAGAGAGAGAGAGAGAGAGTTCCAACTGAACAAACAGCACAGATGATCTAAATGCCACCTAATCATTTCATCATGTCTTGAACTCATATGGATATGCAATACTCATCCCAAATGGCCTTCCCACCCCAAACTCCTGCCCTATTACTCTTTCACAAGCATCCTACCCCCAAAAAACCCTAATCTCAGTCTGTTTACGCCTGTGAGCAGCGTTACTATCATTTCTTTCAGCTCACAGAGCGGTGCCAACCATCAGTGTGGCTATTATGGGGCTGGGGCCCTCTGGATAATGTCGGGTACAGGCAGTCCCCGGTTATCGGTGGGGTTCTGTTTCTGAGGGTGTGATGATAACCGAAAATCGCCGCTAACCGAAAATCGGCAATTTCAGCGATTTTCGGTTATTGGTTATCGGCGCCTGTCAGGTATGTATCGGCGCCAATACCCAATTATCTGCGCCAATAAGTGGAAATCAGCAATTTTTGGCGCCGAAAATTGCTGATTTCCGCTTATCGGCGCCAATAATTGGGTACTGGCACCAATACATACCTAACAGAGGCGTCGATAACCGAAAATCGGCGCTTTTCAGCACTGATAACCCCCGATAATCGCCGATTTTCAGTTAGCAGCGATTTTTGGTTATCATCACACCCTCAGAAACGGAACCCGGTAACCAGGGACTGCCTGTAATTGAGGGATTAATGTATATTTTTCACTGATCTGTATTTTCTGGACCAAACACAGGGTTACAAATTTTTTTCTATTTACATGTCTGCACACAAATACAACCCTTATTTTAGTCATGACTTTCATTCCGGCTACAGATTAAAGCAAATTTTCTAGCACAGTGACATTCACTCTTCAATAGCATAAAACACTGGTTCCAGATGGGCACCACCAAAAGGGAACTTACGTGTCACAGACCCCTCCTTTCTTCCAATCTTGTGCTTCTCATCCATTCTAATTTCTTCTTGGTTGGCTGTTTAACTTAGTTAACTTTACCTTGTTTCATTTTCAATTCAAAATCAAAATATTACAATGTGACTCAGCAGTCTCATTACACTAATAATGCTGTAATCAGGATGGGTGCATGTACTATATGAAGGCAGGCCACAAGGTATATAACCTCTAATACTTCTGGATTTGTACAATTCTTCTCCTTGTTCTCATCTGTATTTATCGTTTATGGATATATAAATGTCTTCAGACTAATGACAACAATCTCCTCATTTTTAGAACAAGGGTAAGAATGTTCTGGCTATTGTTGAAATATTATACAGCCATTGTATGCCTCTCAAATCCTGCAACTAATGGTATTCAAGGTTTCATGAGTAATGATACAGGGAAGATTATTATTATTATTAATTAAGTAGGTAGTAGACCCTCTTTTAAACACATAGTGTTAAAAGTGATAGCTGCGTCACTGTGAAATGCCAGAAAATGACGTCACACACCAGACCCGCCCAGCTCAGCAAGGGTACAACAGAGAAACCCTCAGCCATAAACTTTTGGCTTGTGAGAAAATCTCGCCAGCCAATAAGCAGCGCGAATGTTTTCTCCTTAGCCAATCAGCGGGCAGCTGAATTTGGCCCCCCACTGACCTTCTCGAGTCTAAAGAGCAGGACTCACATCAAAAATCAATCTACTCCCGTCTTTTGGTGTGACCATGCTCAGTGGAGCCTTAGCAAATTGTGGCCTCAATTAACACCAAAGAAGACTTTCTCCTGAAGGACAACTCAAAAGAAGACTTCTTCCTGAAGAACAACTCTACAGAAGATGAACTACCAATTTCAGTATCCTGTTACTGTTATACAGTACTGTGTTCATCTGAAATAAATCATCTAATTTTGCAACCTGTTTTCCTCTTCAAGTATGACCAATATCGGCATGTTACTGGCAGAATACAGTATCCTAGAAAAATCAATTACAGGCAGTTCCCGGTTAACAGCGATCCGGTTTTACAGCGTAATCGACAATTTCCGCTTATCGGCACCAATAATTGGGCATTGGCACTAATATATACCTAACAGAGGTGCTGATAACCAAAAATCAGCAATTTTCGGCGCCAATAAGCCCTGAAAATCGCCGAAAATCTCCAATTTTCAATTAGTGGCGATGTTCGGTTATCATCACACCCTCAGAACGGAACCCCCACCGATAACCAGGACTGCCTGTATTAGAAAAATAGAGAAAACTCTATACTAACTGAATGCCACTGATGCAGCTATCACTTTTAACACCACTATTATTGTTATTATGATTATTATTAAATAAGATTTGGAAATCAAAGAAATCAAACACAAATCTGCACACGAAAGCAATTTCATAAATTATTCTGACATGATGTATTGCTCTATGTAAATAAATCATGGTATCAAAATGTAACTCTTGTATTTTGTATCCAAAGGGTTAGTCTTCCTATGACTAAGGTTGTGACAAAGGTGATGATCATTTTTTCTGAAAAAACCATATCATGAAATGCTACCTCTTACACCCTCCTTTAATTAAACTAGTTGGAGTGGTTTCAAAGACTCATGACATAAAAGTTTATGATGAGGATTTTGACATATTTTTCACTACAGCTGCCCAGGTCAAAAACAGCCAACCAATTGAAAAACAAGAGCTAGATTTCATTACTAGACAACACAAAACTCACCTACTGCAAAACCTTACATATCATAATGCCTTCCTTCCACCAAATTCAATAAGGAAAGTATTATCAAAATTCAACTAACCTGTACCTATATAGTATTTGTCAAAAATGACTCTTCAATTGTAATGGGTGTGATACTGGCCCCTCTGTAACAATTAACCTGTGATTAACTGCGCACTCTGTTGATACTAAGGGGTAGGCAGGCAACTACCTCTGGAACAGAGGTTTTGTCCAGGAAATGTAAAAACTGCTTGGTAAGTGCTATGGCCAACTCACCTGTTTCATATTGATAAGCTTATCCTCCAGTGCATCTATGTCATCAATCAACTTGAAACACTTTTTGCAAACTATACTTGAATGGACAAGAGAGGTGTTGAGCTCCTGGTTCACAATTGCACTCAGAATAGAATGGATCTGCATTTTTCCATGGGTGGTTGTAACCTTTCAAGAAGAAAAAATCTATCAATCACACAAAATTTAAATCCAAGTCATGGTAACCTACTCTCTATCAATCTTTCAATTTGCAATGTAACTGTAATCTATTTTTATACAAACATATCCCTGAAATAAAATGGCTTCATTTTTAATTCCTTCTTTTGTGAAGATCATACTATGATATTCAGTTAACAGTGTTAAATGCATTTATTAATATTATACAGTACTAGTTTTTCAGGTCTTCCCAGTGTTTCTTACATAATTCACGCTGTAATTAAGCTTTCTCATCTGATAAATGTATGGATTTTTTATGCTTCCATGTTCCTAATTTCTTTTCTTTCAACAACTTCAGTTATCTATGCAAATCCCACTGATACACACCTTTTCTGAAAACACTTCCATGCCTCCTTTGGCAAACATCCCTAAATGCACATTACAGACAAGGCAATGAGGTGTTGTTGAGCCCCCAGTTTTAGCAATTTTGGACGTCTGCTGAGGCATCTGGTGCATCTGGGACTGCATTTGCTGAGGCAAAGCCTGAGTGGATGGCTGTGTTTGCTGTTGATGAGGCTGCTGTTGGTGCTGCTGCTGCTGGTGATGATGTTGTTGCTGTGCTGGTAGCTGCTGGTGTGGAAGATGGTGTTGTTGCTGTTGGACCTGCATCTGAGGTATTCCAAAATGCTGCCATTTCTGCAATACATGTTGTGGTCTGTTCCAATCCATCTGCAATAAAAAGTGTCAACTTTTTTTTAAAATCAGTTATTAGCTTTTTTCTTTACTCACAATTAAAGCAAAAATTTCCCTTCCATCTTTACTCACAAAGAAAGCAAAAATTTCCCTTCCATCAAGAATCAAAGGGTGTCTGAAGCAAAGTAACTGTTGAAAAGGAGAAAACTGGAGACAGGTAGAGTTAAAGATATTGCGCTAATGTTTGGAAAATGACCAAAGGTAAAGAGTGAAAACAACATATAGAAATGCAAATCAAATGCTAGGCATTATGTCTCAAAAAGGTTTCTTTACAATAAAATTACAGTTTTAGTTTACTATTTTCTTATGTTTTCAAGTCAACAAAGAAAGTGGTAGGAGAGTGGAATAACAAGTATCGTGAATGATAAAAAGATGACTATTGAAATACAGTAGTTGAACAGAGACTGAGAAGGTATTTTTCTGTAGCTTGTTATCACTGAACTTGTTTCTATTCCCATTTATAAAATCTTTCATAGTAGACATGGCAGCCAAAAGACCAGAAATCATATCTTTTTATTTACACCAACATTTTGGAAATCCCTTCTCATCTTCAGGGCTACAATACAATCAATCTGTACATACATGCTTAAATAGCTCATATATATAAGATACTTAGTTATGTCATTAAGCCAAAAGTAAAATAAAAATAAGCCAAAAATAAAATAAAAACTATATAGCAGTCTTATGATAAAGCAAATCAAAACCAAACATAGAGTATAAATAACATAGATAAAAAAAGCTAACTCTTAAATCTTTCAGTAATAACATAAGTTATATTTGCATAAAATGCAGTATGTGTAATATATATATACCCCGCAACATAAATTCAAAAGGAAGCACTTTAGTACCTAAAAATATATTTCATAGTCATGTCAGCTCATTTCTATGTTTTGCATATAAGAGCCAGAGACAGCTGCCACAAAAACCTCAATTCAGTTACCTTATCCATAAAAATACCTGTACCTATTAGCTTCCTAATTTGAGTATGCAGCTCAACAATTGGATATGCAGTACAGGCAGTCCTCGGTTATCAGCAGCCTCGGTTACCAGCAATCCAGTTTTACGGCGGTTGTCTAGCGAAGACGATAACCAAATTTTCGTCGCTGATAACCAGTTATCGGCACCAATAACCAGGGATCAGTGCTATTATCGCTGATTTTCGGTTAGCGACAATTTTTGGTTATCGTCACGCCGTCGGGAACAGAACCCCACCAATAACCGGGGACTGCCTGTAATCATTCTGTCCAGGAGAATCCAGTAAACACAAACTCACCACATACTCTTTCTTTTACCAAAATTTTCTTTGTTGTTTTCATGGATTTTCCAGGGTCCACTTAATTTCTCAATGGTTTTTTGTATGCAGAGACCTCTTCTATCTCTAATAAACTATCCCCTCCCTACTGGCTAGGCAACCAAAACCTTCATTACACCCATACTTATCCTAACCCTAACCAATTCAAGAGATTACTGCCACTATCATATCTTTCTTCACTCAATACATCTATAACGAGTGCAAACAGAAATGACATAACTACCAATCCTTTATGCAAACCAATTCTAATTTCAATTCCTGTTTTACCACAGGGTGTTGTCTTTGTTCCTTTATACAGTGCATCATTTCAGTCAAACTATCCAACTTTCTTGGTACACTCTTTTTTCTTAAACACAAAAACTACCTTCCCGGGTATTCTATCAAATGCATTCTCTTGGTCTATAAATGCACAACGGGGCTTCTGATTACTTTCCAGCCTCTTCTCCTGTTACTGTCTCATTATAAAGAAGGCACAAGCCATACTGCTGTTCACCAATCTTCATAATTCCTCGTAATCTCTCATCAAATGTTCATGTTCTGTTAGTCCAGTTCATTTATAATCGCCACACTCCACAATATCTCCCTTCTGTTTAAACATATTTACCATCAGACTTTCCTCCAAGTCATTTGGCACCATTCCTCTTCCCAGATTACTCAACAATTCCGCAATCCGTTTTTCCACCTCTAGGCCAAGTACCTTCAAAAAGGTTAGGTTGGCTCAAGTATGCTAAGAAAGGCACTTGGGTGAAATTATATACCAGTATTTTATTCTCTATTTTATTGCTCTTGAGGTCAAGTTGGGTTGGATTGGGATGTCTTAGCAAAGGCCCCAGGTCAGGCAGGAACCAGAGCACTATATCAAGTTAGATTATGGAAGGTTATATCTTTGGTCTACCATAATTATATATATAAGGGGCTGGGGACCACAATCCTAGCCTGACTTCATAAAACTGCCTAAAAATTGTCCTCCATGTCCCCTGCTCAGAGGCAGCGAAATGATATCATGCATTACAAAAATAATGTGCCCACCGCTAACCTGCACTACATATTACTCAATATCTGTAAAGGTAAAAAATGGCTAAAACACAAGAAAAGCATTTAGAAAACTATATAATGAAAGTTCTTTGGAATGTTCTAAATCACCCAAAAATGATGTTATTTTGCCAATTAGTATTGCCCACTCAGAGATCATGAATTACAGTACGGTTCATAAACTTTCCTAATATCCAGCTCAACGTAAACAGGGGCCAGGAGCACCTGTTTCAAACAGGTCCCATGATTCTTGTTTATTAGTGCGACACACCTGAGGAATGGGTCAGGAATTTTAAACCAAGCCATATCTATCCCCAGGCTCACCTAGGTCAAGCCATAGGCCTATAGGACTTTTTTAATCCAACCAATCAGAGCAATATGAGTAACATGCACGTGCCTTGATTCAAAAACATTTGTTTTTTCAACTTCCCAATCGCCCTAATGGATGCACATTTCATAAAATTCATCAATTATATTACTGATTATGACAAGTTTAATGCCATAGAGAAACCTACTTTCTCCCAATTGAGCAGCATCACTCGTTACCTTGAATAATTCTACTAAAGTCCCACAATGGCAGGTATTATAGGGGGAATTCTCTGGCCAGTGAAAAATGCAATGTCAGGACTCTAGCACACACAAACAAAGAGGTCAATGTCCATACCAGCCAAAGAACATTTTTCTTTATGTGCTACAGTTACCAAAATGAAGAGACTGGAACCCACAGATTTCGAGTTTAGGTAATGAGTGCATTTCTGATAGGCTCGCATAGTGGTAAGCATGGATTTCAACGTATATCATCAAGGGTGCCCTAGGCCAGTGTCCATGTTTGTATTTCCATCCATTGATTTACTTGTTTGCATTTTCACAATATTATTGGGGAGGGGAGCCCACTGACATTGTTGGGGCACGGTGCCCTACTTAAGATTAGCCAAGGTTAAGATCTATTTCTGTTAAAGTATGTCTTTGATATACTTCTAAGTAGGCCATAACAACTTGTAGCCAAGGATAGGCCTTATGTTTGAATGGAAATTTGCACCCAATGACATATATATATATATATATATATATATATATATATATATATATATATATATATATATATATATATATATATATATATATATATATATATATATATATATATATATATATATATATATATATATATATATATATATATATATATATATATATATACATACATACATACATACATACATACATACATACATGCATACATACATACACATACTATGTTCAAGTTAACAGAACATAAGAGCCAAGCTAGGTTGCAAATCATCCCATATATTATGCATGTCTGTGAGTTAAGGTTAGCCTTGACTGGAACAAGTAGCCTAGTTAGACGTCCTCATGTTCAATGGGAAACTTCAACCCAGCTGACCTATACTGGCTATACACTATGGTCCCATATGAAGAATGCAGGGAGAAGCTCTGGAAAATGACCATTTTCATATTTCATATGAACGTAGGAGCAAATGTAGCCATAGGGGTCACGTGGTCTAGCTTAGGCTATCCCTTAACTGTAGCGAGCATTCTTAGAGGAGTATGGTCTAACCGAACTCACCTTTACCTCACCTTACCTTAGACGTTGTTCCCTTACCTGGCTGAGAGGGGTTTGCCCCCACTAGAACCCCTCAATCTGCACAGATATTATGATGGAATCAACGACTACAGAATGAGGCACATTTTCATGATTTTCGCAAGGATTTTTGGGGAAAAACTGAGGGTTACTACCGCATCGTGATTCCTGCCAGTTGCTGACCAAGATACTTACCTAATTTTGTTTATGTCTGTGGAGTATGTTTATGATATTTATCTTCATGTTTTTGTGAAATCATTTGAGAAATTTGCCAAGCTCATTTGCAGAAGTTTTTGTTTCTATGTTCATCCCTGAGGGGTTCGTAGTACACAAGGCGTCCCAAGAAGCTTTACTGTAGACAGAGATAGAATATAGAATTTTGGCCAATGGCCAAGCATTGGGACCTAGCCTTGCCTATGGGGTCATTCAGTCCTGAAACGAAAATTGACAGTAAATGGTTTGAAAGGCGTAACAGGAGGAAAACCTTGCAGTTTCACTATGAATAGTTCAGAGGTGAGCTAGACTATGGCAATTGACACTTTCCTATGTTATTTTACTTGCTTTACAAGAATTTAAAGTAATATTTTGTCGGCTGGCTGTAACTAAACTGTAATTGACCTTTGAAGACTACCCGGAGTGGTAGATCTAAGCCAGCATTCCACGGCAAACCCCCCACCCCCCTCCATAGCTAATACAGCAAAATTGTAACCAGTAAACACCCCTGAAAATAACAACCTAACATACCCTAGGGGTGTTTACTGGTTACAATTTTGCCATAATAGCTATGGAGGGGGTGGGGGGCTTGCCACGGAATGCCAGCTTGGATCTATGCAAGTAAAATAACATAGGAAAAGTCAATGGGTAGATTACAGTTTTGTATCCTGGGCCGCCTAACTCATTCTGCCGTGCAGAGATCCCTCCGCCAAGGTAAGTAGTTCCACCCAAACAGCTGACGACCAACGACCCGAAATGCCCCGAGACCTGCTTTGCCCTGCGTCCTTCCTCAGTCTCGTCCGGGTTCAAGAGTTGCTAACATGGCTACTTTCGTGTCTTCCGTGTCGTATCCGACCCACGTGGAATTTGCGGCTAAGAATCCAGTGACCCTTTAAAGCTTTCCTCGAATTATTTAAACGTGCATATCCCTTAAATAGAGCCGTTTCAACACCCGTCAAAATGCGGTCTAATGTCGCCGAATCACAACAATCACGGGACGCTGCTAGTTCCAGTTGTCCCGATCTCGCCGAAAGCCAGTGTCCCATCACCAAAACGAAGAAGAATGGAGCCACCGATATCGGCCATTCCGGATTTCTCAGACGATTCCGACTTCGAATGAGGTACGTGCTATTTCGAAAAGTTAACGATTTACTAACTCCACGGCCCTTCTGGGGGGGTCTGGGGGCAAAGCCCCCCCGGCCAGGTAAGGGCACGCCGTCCTATGTTAGGTTAGGTTGGTTTCATTAGTTTAGGTCGCGACCTAGGTTTGTGGGGGGGTCCAGTGGGGGTGAAGCCCCCCCGGCCAGGTAAGGGCACACCGTCCTAAGTTCGGTTAGGTCGGTTTCATCAGGTTGGGTCGCCATCTTTTTGTATCCGTCCGCCGATTCTTTAGCCAGTACCCACTGCCACCTGGTGGTGGGTCACAGGTAGGATATCAGCAGACGGAAACCCACAGCACACGAAACTGTAACTGCGCCAAGTCAATTGCCACCGCGGAACTACAGCTTAGAATTAACGAATCGTTAAGAGAGGGTGGAAAGTAAGAGAGAAGAAAGAGAATATGAAAGGAGGTACAGTAAAAGGAACGAAAGAGGTTGCAGCTAGGGGCCGAGGGGACACTGCTAAGAACCTGAAGTGATGCCTACAGTGCACTGCGTGAGGTGCACTGACGGCACTAACCCCTTACGGAGAGCTTTACTGTAGAATTCCGGACAGCCTATCTGAGCATTACCTGTGGTCCTTTAAGGTAGCCTCATCAATTTTTGCTACTATATAGAATTACCCAATTTTTTTTTAGATAGGGCCTACGGTGGGTTACACGCATAAGGTGACAATTAGTAAATACAATAATGTGGTGTTTGCCTAATTTTAATATGGTCAAAAATGATTCAAAACGCACGATATATGGTTTCTCGGGGGTATCATATTGCGAAGATTTTATAGTTCATTACCATTATTCCTCGCGCAACGTTTTGGTCAGCTGGTTATAATGCTACTCAAGACATCTACACAGATTCAAGATCATACTGTACCTTGAGCGTATGTCAACAAGAAAATGCCAGTGGGCAATTCACTCTATTTCACAGCATCAGACATTAATCGGGCGTCAAAACAGACCCAGAAGACGCCGTTGTCAGTGGTTCTGTTTTGTTCCAGCAATGCTCGCTGGCGAAATCTACAGTGTTCTAAATATAATTCGTGATAAATATATTCATTTTTATTTTTCTGCTGCATGTATTTAAATACATTTTGAATATCTCTGCCTACTATCGATATGGAGAAATTATGGTTCAATCCTTTTCTTGTAGGATACTGGCTTTTTTATTCTATATTCTAAGTAAAGATTTTGGAGCATAACATTGTCGTACTATCACTACACTGTAGGACAGTCTGCCGAAGCAGAAGGGTGGCTTATTCTCAGACAACTAAATCTATGCATTCTTTACTGTTCAGTACGACTCTACAGAAATTAAAGGTGGTGTTATTGACTCTCTATGACGGAAATACACACGAAAGCACAGCTCAGCTATAATATATATTATATTATATATATATATATATATATATATATATATATATATATATATATATATATATATACATATATATATATATATATATATATATATATATATATATATATATATATATATATAATATATATATAATATATATATATATATATATATATATATATATATAATATATATATAATATATATATAATATATATATATATATATATATATATATATATATAATATATATATAATATATATATATATATATATATATATATAATATATATATAATATATATATAATATATATATATATATATATATATATATATATATATATATATATATATATATATACATATATATATATATACATATATATATATATATATATATATATATATATATATATATAGTATATTAGTGTATATACATATCCTTTTTCCCTGAAGGAGTTAACGCCTAAAAAATGTTACCCATGATATTTTCAACAACGCGTATTAGTTTTGGACGCCTTATTCCATATAGTTCTTATTCCAGCAGTCCAGTTACTGGCCGATCACCGCCACGGGTGCTTAAATTTTCTATAGAAATACAAACGACAGAGCAAACTTGCTATGGCCATCAACCACCTAGTGTTAGTTTACAAGTAACTGCGACGCTTCGACGAACTTTACCAGAATGTGTATAACTGTGCCATTTGTGGGACTTGACCACCTTTTTTCCGTAACCGGGAATAAACAAGGACTCGAGATTTTTATATTTGATTCTTCACATTGTCAGACATTCATTTTCATGTATGTTTGGACGCTCCTTTTATTTAAGCTGGTTTTTTTCAAAAATTAATAAAGTAATGAATTGCGTTTTTAAGGGTCATTTCTGTTACTTTACTTTACTCCTCCCTGGGTAAGAAACCAAAATTAGTAATGTTGTGAGTTACACTTACTACGTGACCCTAATCAAGTATTTATTTCATTTAAAAAAAATACTTAAATGAACATATTCATCTAGTGTCTGCAGGTAAAGGGATGTAGGATACACGAAGGCCCGAGAGAAACCATTTTAGTCCTCAAGAGTAGTTACTGGACCAAGAGGCGGCTGATAATATGCTGTTAATTGGACCTCCTCTCACTTTACCTTATTATTAAGCAATTAATACAATAGTTTCTTAAGTCATTGGGATATAGCTCTTATCACCTGAATCGAAATATTTCCCATTAAGTTTTTTACAAAAGCTTCCTTCATATGGGAGCTCAGAAATAAGACTAAACATACAAAATTAAACGGATCTCTATAGCCTGCAAGTTTATGCATTCATTAATAAGCTTACGATATTCACTTAGTGGCCATTTACGGGGCTCAATTGCAATAGAAAAATAAGGTTAGATCTTGCAATAAGCAAAAGCAGTTTAGTTAAAAAAAAAGGTATCTCATTGTTCAATTACATGTATACAGGGTTGATATTTTGTAGCCCATAGGATACAGGCAACCGTATTTGACCGTTGCTAACTAACAAGTACATAATGCAGTCTAAGTGCCCATTAAGGACAAAAAGTAAGAAAAATTCACGGCTGTAGTATAAATTAAAGATTCTTAAAATTTAGTATTCTTGCATAATATGATCATGGGTTAAAGCATACGTTACTTCACTTTGGTTTTATGTACAGCGCCCCACAGGGATAATTCCCTCTCTGGCGAGCTCTTGTACGCTTTCAAAATAAGGTGCTACTTATATATTTTTTATTTGTCTTTCAGTGTTTTCTCGTCATTATCGTAGCTCCTGCAGAATAGGAGTGTCTTTAGTTTCTTCTTTAAATTTGATTTCTTCTTGTATTCTCTCCCCCTTCCGGTGGTAGTCCTGGTGCACAGTGTGCAAATGCTCTCTCGCCCGACTTACAATTCGTTCTAGGTTCAAATAGCCTATATGCTTCACTTGCATGTCTGATTACAATATTCATCATTTAGTTTATTTTAGATTAATCACATTACTGCTTAGCCAAGTCTCCGTTAGCATTAATTGTGACTATAAGATTTCTAATAGTGTTAAGTTTTATTTCCTACGGACTGTATGTTTATTAAATTGCATAGAAGATTATTAGTCATAGCCATGATCCGTTACAATATTTTCTTCTGCAATACAGCCGGTAAAGGTGTTTTAAAAGAACATGCTTACTAAAATCGAATATATTCTCCACATTCACACTTTCGATACAGTCAACATTCTAAAAAAATTGGTATAAGCCCAAATGATCAATTGCATTTGCGTTCATCGAATTCCAGTAGCCTATATTACAATAAACTATACACTAGAATCATGAGAATTTATATACCCGTTGTCACTATTTTCAGAAGTCAGCACAAAAAGTAATCATAACTGTTAAAATTATGCAGGCAAAATCTACTAAAAATGACTCCGCCCGAAAGAATGTAACTTTCCGTTGTGTATTTTCACACGTTTGTGATCATCAGTTATTACATAAAAGCAAGCAAGAGAATGTAATTAGAAACGCTTCAAAATGTCAATTGGGCCTCCATCTACTAATTTCCACTTCGAAGCCCTTTTCCGCCGGGAACGTCAAGCTCTGGTCAACTTTGTGGAGAGCAGCGACAACTTTGAACCTGACATCGCCTCGGAAGGGTCCTGCCCTGATGGTGTGAAAGAGCAGACCAAAGTTACCCCTGGGTAAAGTAAGGTCTTGGATAAGGGCGGTGACCTTGATATCGTTGCTCAGGAAATCCGTTCCTTCGAGAGGGATGTATTCCGTGGTGAAGTCGCTAAAGCCGAACCTCGCCTCTTTTAAGGGAGCGAGTAAGGCATCCATATTTTTCATAGAGTAGAACCGGGGGAACCCTCGCAGAATTCCCTCCACCTTCCCTGGAATGGGATGCGGGTGGTAGAAAGTGTACACCCAATGTCTGTGGTAAAACAGGGATATGAGATCGACAGCGTACTCGTGACCTTTGTGTAAGGTCACCAACACGAAGGTGTTGTCGAACAAGACCTCGATGTCTTCGATGTGTTCTTTCCCAATAACCGAAAGGAGAATGTTGACGGTCTCCTGATGGCTCTGTGACCTCGGAACCTCTTTTGTCACGGACACGATCACGATTCTGTCCACGTCATCTTTGGCCTCCTGACAAAGCGCGAGTTAAAGTTGGCAGATCCATCATCTGGAATGGGATAGAAAAACATTTCACCATCATAAAAGAATTAAGTGATTTCCTCGAGTACTGCGACAAAGAATGGATTAGAATAATCTCGAATACCTACAGCTGTGCATATTGCAGTCTAGCGTTTCAACAGGTCAACGTGCTATACTTCTGGTTTATTGTGAAAGTGTTCACATTGTTAACAAGTGTTTTAGTCTTAACTGTGTTATTTGGTACCTCAAGTTCAGTACCGTAAAATAAGTCTTTTTAACAAAATTTTGACTACCACAAACATAGCCAAAAGGAACTGAAAACCAAAATCAAGTCTGGTAAGTTACACAGAACACACTACCAGCACTACAGTACTGTTATCCCTGAAAACTAAAGTTCCTTCTTTAACAAGAGCTAAAGAAACTGAAGAACAATTGGATGAATGAAACACGGAAGAAAAAGGACGAATAGGCCAATGGCCAGAAGTACTTGTTGCCCATAACGACAGACAAATATGTTACAATATACATCAGAAAGACGCTGTTAGCTTCTTTACTCTTGCCATTTTTGTCTTTTCTAACAAACAAAACGTCAATGGCCAGAAGTACTTGTTGCCGACAACTACAGAAAATAATATGTTTACAATGTACGTTGGCTTCATTACTCTGATATGTTCGTCTTTTCTATATAAAAGAAACTTAAGAAAAGAACTGCAGTCGGTATTCACATAAGGAAAATCTCTCACTAACAATCGATTTGGCAAGTGGCAAAGGCAAGTAAATCTTACAAAGGTAATTAGAAAATAAAACAAGCGATTTTAAGACAATAAGAACAGGAATAATGCAAACAACAAAACTTCTTATAGTAATACTAAAAGGGATTTTGCAAAAGCAGTAGGGAATAACGTCATAAAACTATTTTGAATGGCGATTTTCTTGAAGCAATAATATGAATAACGCAGAGGACGCAATTCTAGGCTATGAAAGGGTACCAACTATCTAGTTATTGTGAATATTCCAACAAGATTTGGGAAAAACAATCCAATATGGAATGGCCCTGATTCGTCAAGCCTCTAAGCGTTAATAAAATTAACTTTACGGACAGCACGGATATCACACAACAAAAACTAACATATGAAGAGAAGTCTTCAGTTAAAAAAAAGCTGAGCTAAAATGAAACAGGCGTGGGTGCAGACCTTGAAGTAACAGAAAAAACACAAAAAAATTGTCATAACTTACGTTTTAAAGTAAAAAAAATCTGGGAAAATGTCTTAAAAGCAAAGTCGGTGTATATGAACAAGACAAATTTAAACCTGATACCAATAACAAAGCTACGAAACACAATCCTAGTTAGCGAGCACTAACGAAGCCAGGCCAAGATTAGTTGGAGGGTGTGAAGCTTGAAGAGAGGTAAATAAGTGTACCACTGGTCAGGGAGTGGTAATGGGGAGTGGTGGTTTAACCCTCCCACGCTAGACAATAACTATGCAAATTAACTGTGTAACAACCCATGAAATAAACGAAAACTGCGCATTTGAGACAGTAAAATATTGCTGGCTTCGGACTGAGGAAACCAACCTGAATGCTCTTCTAGTTAGTGTCAGTTGCTTTTTTCTTTCTTTAAATCTGCAAGTGAAAATCATTATGGACAAAGTCAACAGACTATAAACCCAACAGGGCTCCAAACGGAAATCAGACTGCAAAGAGAAGGAAGTTATGAAGAAAAGCTTTAAAACAAATACGGTGGAATAGAAAATAAAACCGATACACTTGAATTCAAAAGACATCACCAGAAAGCAGGAAAGAATTTGCTCCTCTCTGAATCATTTGGAAATGAGAAGACCCTGCTACTGCTTTAAGCGATCAATTCCACATTTTAGTTGTAGCCAAAATAAAACTCGTAGCAAACTTCTGCTAGGAAACGGAGTTCGGGAGGAAATCAGATGATTTTTTCTTATGATAAGCGAATCGAACAAAATTTAAGCATTTGGTCTTTATCGGCTGTTGTAAGTAAAGCTGAAAAGTGTTTACCAGAGTAATAACATCCCTTCCTGAAACACTCGACACCAGTGGTTCTCAAATTTTGTGGTTACTTTATCCCCGTCAGTGGTGTGATAGACCACCGTTACCTCTTTAGTTATGCGAAGTTATAATATAAAGGAAAGAAAAATACTGGAATGCTCAATTTCTAATGCATTTTTATATGTAATTAATTTCACTTTACTCAAGCCTTAAGAAATAAAGAATTTAGATTTTAGACATCATTCCTTATGATAAAAATCAGTCTATTTACTTCTGTATTATTTATTTATTTATTCATTTACTTATTATTATTATTTATTATAAATTTGCTGAAATTTACTCCAGAGAACTATTACTTGTTGAAAGTGTCTCGTTACCCCCAGAAACGGCTTCATTATCCCACGGGGGTAATACCCCCAGTTTGCGAACCACGTTCGCCTGGCGAAATCGTAAATTATCAGGTCGTATAGTTAACATTACTTAAAGTCGTTCTCGAATCATTCTTTATTCGTACAGCACTTGAAGAAATATATCATCTGATGATGCACTAAAACCTGACGATGACGGCATTGGTATCACATGCTTTAGAAATTTTGTTCTGCCATTGTCGGAAAACGTGTTGTCTGGTTCCAAGTTCCTAAGCGCTCAATCTACAGACACAGTTGCGGCCAGAGTAGCCTACACTGTTTGTGTGAGGTGCAGAGCTATTTTAACAGTCTTGCTTTATAGCTTTTCTCTTTCGTACTGTTAATCCCTCATGCAATGTTCATCGTAGGCCTAGTGTCAACTTCCCCATTCCATCATGAAATACCTTAGATTGCTTAAATGAGACAAGTTCCTTGCAAGCCTTCGTCTAAAGTGGTAGTCGTGCCATACATGAATTATTTTCTCTTAGGAGGCCCGAGATAAGAGAGAGGATTTACGTGATTTCTATTATCATGTACGCACGTCATTTCACGGAAGCTGTTTGCACACAGCTGAAAAACAGATATAACTTTATGGATAAAAGTACCCTCAAGGCTGCATTACCCAACTCCGAGTAATGCACTTTCATCTGAATTTCGGAAATCAGCACCTTCTTTATTTCCACTCATTACCGAGCTGCCATGTATTAACTGTGGATAGTGGAAATGTACAAACAATCGCTGACCAGTGGAGACCGTAGCCACTTGCAAAAAATGTTTTAGAAATAAAGGCGACTGAAGTAGATAAATTTTGGGCATCTGCGAGAAAAGGAAGAAAATTATGTTGACCTTGCTAACTTGGCATTGGATATACTAAGCTTACCCTACTCTAATACAGTGAGCGAAAGAGTGTTTAGTAAAGTCAATCTTTAAAATAAAACAAAGAAATAGATTGAAAACTGCTACAGTAAATACAGCCATATTAACTACAGATTGTGTAAAAAAAAAAAACAACAAAAACAAGGCAATTGTGTTGTAAAGACGTCAGACGCCTCTTCATTTCGTATCAATCACGTTCTTGCATCACACTTATTAAATAAACATGTCAAGAATCTCATGTTAATATTCATATGTAGAATTTCCTGGCTTTTCCGCCGATATATATTTTATCATTGTATGTATGTTATGTCTCTTAAAATTGCCATTTGTTTGACTGTCAACAAACACAAATTGCTCAGAGTGAGGGTCACGGCAATCGGAGGTCGGGCCCTACGTTTCCGTCCGCACTCTGCCATGTACAGTATACCTGAGCCCAGGTGAATAAAATTTTTTACACATCCATACTGCTAAAAACCTTGAAAGGTAGCAGGAACTGCCCACTCAAGAGAGAAATCAAGAAAAACGTTGAGCTTCAAGAGGAACTAGACCCCCCCAACACATATGCTGGCGACCTCCTAGCAGCTTTAAGGAGAGTAGGAATGCAAAATCAAGCTGCCGCAATCAAGGAAGACACGCCAATCGCAGAGTACAGAGAACATGCACCCTGGGAGCCTGAACTATTCAAGATAAACTTTACAGTCCTCCCTGCAAGCAAAGAAGCATCCACTGCTCAACAGCTAAGGCTTGCAGCCCAAGAGGCAATCAGGAAAACTGCAGTCACACATGAATATTTTACAGATGGATCAGTAGATCTCAGCATCCCAGCAGCAGCAGCTGGGGTCCACTCAACAACCCTCAAAGGATGCTGGAGGCTCTCTGACAATGCCTCCACTCTACAAACTGAACTGGTTGCCATTGCAAAAGCTCTAGAAGACTCGCAGCATAGGCAGGGAAACACAACAATTCATACTAACTCAAAAGGAGCACTACAGGCTATAACAAAAGGAAAAGCAAAGGAAAACATCAGACTTCTATCAAGCATATGGGCAATTGCAAGCCTCCACCAAAACAGGAACAGGGAAATAACATTAGACTGGATTCCGAGCCATGTGGGAATCCAAGGAAACGAAGAAGCAGATTCTTTAGCAAAAGGTGGGTTGCTACACACCAACATTAGTATCAAAATCACCCCCTCTCTCACACAACTGAAAAACAAGGCAGCAGCACACTGCCAACTACAGGAGGAAAGCAAAGTCAGAAGAGCTGTTTTCGGTGGCTCAAAAACCGCCAAATGGTACATGGACACCGTAAACCTAAAACCACACAATATAACCAAAGACATGTCACAGGCTCTAGCAGTCATAATCCATCGGCTAAGGCTAGGATACCTGTGCACATGGCAAAGAATAGTAGACAATCCTCAACCATGCAAGTACTGTGAGACAATCCCAGAAGAACCCTGAACACTACCTTCTTGACTGTACAGAAACAGAACAGCTAAGAACAAGTTATGAAGGTAATGAAAGGACAGCTACCCAAATAACAAAGCACATACTGACAAACATCCATGAATTTGCAGGCTTCCTATGCTCCTACCCACAACCATGGTAACTCTAAAGAATCCATACCTTTAACCACCCACTCTCCTTCCCAATTCTTAAATCAGACACAACAGACCTGACCCAGACAATAAATCAAAAGCCATACCATTCATCTCTAGATGCTGACTCTTTTAGAAATCACTCCCTCCCCTATCATTCCATCCATCACAATCAACACCCAACAAATACACAAAACACATACAGACACAAGAATTAGGACCGGACAAGGAATATGGCTTTAGATCACCACGAACTAGCATACTAGCTACCTGTGCCTACTACTCAATTCTTCTTTTTTTCCATCTGTCGGCCTCTCCCACTAGCCAACGCTCACTGCTATCGTACTTTTATCCTCATCTGATGGGTACCTTAGGGTTCAAAGAAGTTGCAACCATGCCTGTTAAATCTTTTCATTTCAAATTTCACCCCCACCAAAATCACTTTCATGTATCATAATAAAGTTTTCATTAACCTACCCATCTCACAGACTCATCATCAACATAGAGTTACGGGCTGCTCTAGGAGCAAGAGCCCGTGCTGGCACAAGGCCAGCTAAATCTAAAACAACAACAACATGAATAAATCATCTGTTACGGGCTGCTCTAGGAGCAAGAGCCCGTGCTGGCACAAGGCCAGCTAAATCTAAAACAACAACAGAATAAATCAGTTAGTACCCAGTTCGACCTTTTTGTCCTCACAACTGGTGACCCGAGGAGTGACGGTAAACACGGTGGTTTTGGTAAACACAGCCATTAATGGACTCACTACAGCCGCTTTACCTTCAGAGAGCCTTTAACAGAACCACACGCAACAAAAGTCTAAGCCTCTGAAAGCTGCTTCCTTGGAGAACACCCACGCCACTAATGGACTAATTACGGCGTACCCCTCCAGGTACGCTCTGGCGTGCTCAAATGGTTTGGCCTGGCCATTTATGATTCATGTCAATCATACTCAGAAGTCATTAAGAGAACCACACGGCTTATAGTTTTGACTTCTGACGAGCCCCAAACACCATTAACGGACTAAATACGGCGCATATTTCGCGTTTTGATGTGAGGAAAAAGTCAGACACTAAGGTAGAAAGTCATTCCGAGGACGCACAGATCCTCTGCATCCCCCTCTCGCCTTCGAAGGCAGCAATAAGCCAGGCGATAAAACTCCCTCCGTTCTCGCGACAAAACACCGCATCCTGGTTTCTGCGGGCAGATGTCCATTTCCGAGTGGCAAAAATTACAGACAAGGAGACCAAGGCGGACGTAACCATGACGACGCTACTGGAGGAGGTCTTCAACAAAATCACCCCATGGTTGGACTCTCAGCTGGGCAAAGTCAAGTACAGAGACCTGCGAGATTGTAAAGACTGGGTATTGAGTGACATACTGGCTGGGTGTTGACTGGTTTATTGGCAGTTCCTTACTGAGATAAATGTACAGAATCTTCGAAGATGTTATTGACGTGTGCGAGCGGTAAGGTAGCATCCACACCAAGGTCTATAGACCTTGATCCACACATAGACAGGTAAAAACAGAGGTACAGATTCGGGCATCTGTGTTTGTCGGCAGACAAACAGATGGCGATATTGAGAGACATGATTAACATACAGTGATGAAACATATATCAATGGAAAGGCCAGGAAATTCTACATATGGCCAACTGCATAAGATTTAAGACAGATTAATGAATACAATGCAGTAGCATATGTGAAATGGCGAGACGTTTGTCGTCTTCACAAACAGAAACATACGTACAGTTTGATACAGATGATTTGATGAAACATTATGCGTACTGTACATGATTATCATCTTCACGTATATGTATACACAACAAGAAAAAGTATAGACTCAAAAGTATACAAACTATTTTTGTAAATTTTAATAGAATAACACCATTCTACATTTTTATTGCAAATCCTAAGATAAATTGAAAAAGGTAATCTTGCCAATCTAAAACCATAGAACTCAATGCATATATGTTGAGGTCTATGCTATAACTATTATATACAAGTTTTCTTCACTGATTTTTCATATTTAAAACCTGACTCCTCTTGACTTTCTTGCAGCAAAATCACCTATAGTGTCATCATACGAAATCTGTTTGGATATTTCTCTATTAATACTAATTATTGCCAGCCCATTTAGGCGCTCCTGTGACATAGTAGACCTTAAATATGTTTTAATGAGCTTAAGTTTAGAGAAGCTTCTCTCTGCAGATGCCACAGTCACAGGTGTAGTGACAGCAATTCTTAATGCCACCCACATGTTTGGATAGATCTCTTTCAGGCCTTTCTCCTCCAGAAAAACAAGGTCTAATGTTGTCATATTTTGTTTTGGCCATTGTTTTGGAAATGACTGCATCTCTACAATCAGTTCATCATAATTTAAATCAGAATGATCCCCAGATGTGAGTGTATTACACAGATCTTTTGCCTGCTTTTCTAGCTCACTGGATGTCAGGTCAGAGAAGTTTATGAGAACACTGAATTTCTTTGCAACATCACTCATCATTCCAGTTCTCTCTCTCAGAGATTCAATGGCCATATCCACAACTACACTGAAAAATGAAAACTCCATTTTTCAAGGATCGGTAATAGGTTCATCAGGGCCTCATAGGAAAACTGCCTTTTAGTAGTTCTGAGTCTTTTCTGCTTTAGAGCAGCTTCCACATTCATCTCCTCACAAATCTCTTTGGGAGATGTCTGGGCATCAGCAAACCCAGTGTCTCTGTAGCTAACAAGGAGGTTTCAGCCTTCTTGAGAATGTCAACAGCTACATCCAGATGCATGCATTGTGATTGCAGAAGTTTATTCAGTTTGAACTTTTCTAAGGATATCATACCACACCACCGTACAAATAGAGAACCGGTATGATCCCACCTCTTCTGCTAAGGATTGTGCTTCAATTTTAATAGCTGGATCTGCAGTGCTTGCTCTCACATCTAAAAGAGCATCTCTCACTTTTGCAGCCTGGAATCTTACAACCTCAACACTGTTGATTCGACTCTCCCACCGTGTGTCTGCCCAGGATTTCAAAGTTGTGTCCACATGTTTCTTTAGGGTCGACCACCTTTGAGTGGAGGCAGAAAAGAGATTAAATAATTTTTGCAGGTAGCCAAAGTAGCTAGTTGCATATGAGGAGCTCTTTGCTGCATCACACACAACCAGATTAACAGTGTGTGCTCCACATGGCACAAATAAAGCCCTGGGGTTTAACTGAAGAAGTCTAGCCTGACTCCCTTGTTTTTCCTCTCATATTTGCCCCATTGTCATATGACTGTCCTCTGCAGTCTTCAAAGGGATTATTAAGCTCTTCAAGTTTTTTGAGTATGAGTCTTGAGAGGTCTTCTCCTGTTGTCTGCTCGGCCTCAAGGAACCCGATAAAATATTCCTTAATTTGTGCAGTGCCTTCAGCTGTAACTATTCGAATTATCACAGATAATTGCTCCTTGTGACTTAAATCTGGAGTGCAATCTAAAATAATTGAAAAGTATTTGGATTGTCTAATTTTGGTCACCATGCACTCCACAACCCCTCTTACTGATGCAGTCAATAAACTCATTTTGAATAATATTGCCTAGGTAGGATGTATGACTGGCACCTCCTTGCACCTTCCTCGCAATATGTTCTTTGAGAACAGGTCAAACTGAGCCATGAGTTCAACTTCTTTCAGAAAGTTCCCATTATTGGGCTGGTAAAGTGTGTATGTGGACCCTCTGAGAGGAAGATTTCGTTCTGCCAGACTATGAATTATAGCCACGAACGTGGTAAGTACCTTCGCCACCTACGTCGTTCATTGTTTATTAGTGCCAGTTCAACTTTGTCAATTGTTTGCCCCTTTTCAAAACGACTCTCCAGTTCTTTCCATGACCCCATATTCTTTGTATGTTCTGGACTGTTCTCGTGCATTTTGAGTGAGTCACTGCAGTTTTTCCAGTCATTAAAGCCATCTCTGCTTAGTTTAAATGTTTTCTGGGAAAAGAGTTTGCAACAAAAACAGTATAAACTATCTTTTTCTTGGAATATGTCAGCCATGTTCTTTTGATTTTCTCCCCCGTTCACTAGCTGTCTGTAGCAGTATTGGTGATGACAACTTCTTCCATCCTGTTTCTTTTGGGAATGGGAACTCTGATTTGATTACATATGGCCCTCGACTTGCCAACTCAATCCTCTCTCCATGAGACAACTCGGGTGACCAGTCATCAGGATTAATGGGTGCTGCTGTAACAGACTCACTGTACTCGCTTACATCTGTTGCTGTGCCTATTGGGGTTGATTGTGAAGTATCTTTAGGCTGGGGGAATCGGACATCGTCATTGAGTGTGCTGCAGCTGCTGGTGCTGGGTCCTCCTTCTGTAAGAAATCAAACACACATGAAATAGCTTTTTGAATGAAATGGTCAATCACAAGACACATTTTTATGTTTCAGTAATCATCAGTAAGTGTGTGAAAAATGCAAAAAATGCTACTAATTCTAACTGAAAAAGACATTCATTAATCATTTTAAGTAGTACATTTAAATTTACAAATATAAAATCTTATTCCACATAAACTGGCAAACAGACACGATCAAACGGACTGCACATTTAAATCTATTTACATTTTAGCTATAAATGTAAATACATTGTATTTAAATACTTAGAATAGTTAAATACAGTATTTAAATACACAGAACAAAATGTATTTGTAAATACAATTCTAAATACTCAAAAGTATTTTAAATACGTATTTAAATACAAAGCATTTAAATACTGCCCATCTCTGAGTGCATTCATAATATGATCTGTTAAACTCACCTGGTTTTTCTACTTGGGAAGAAGGCAGTGACACCGAGGCCTCCTCACACTCCTTTGTTTCAGCATTTACAGGTTGCTGTCGTGGCTTCAGATATTTTTTCAATGCATCTGGACGAAAAGAAATTATAGAATATATGTTAATTATTATGCATTTAATATAATTTAATTTATAAACATATAATTTATAAACATCTAAATTTTTATAGTACAAATATCACTGCATTGCAGCATGTAGGCCTATGCTTAGGGTCTACAAGTTACAATTAACCTCTTGAGAATCCTTGAGAATGGGCAAATGTCAATATTAACTAATATAGCACAAAATTCGATATTAGAGTAATCCAGGAAAACGTAACATTTAAAATAATAATAAAAATTAATAATAATCTTCTTCTCAGCTTTATCCCTATTTATTCGGGGTCGCCGTTTATAATGAGTCAGGGGTGCCAACACGTGGAAATGACGTCATAATTATGGATTAGGTAATTCTAGGCCGGCTGTCCGCGGTGAGCTAAACTATGGCAATTGACGTTTTCCTATGTTATTTTACTTGCTTTACAAGAATTTAAAGTAATATTTTGTCGGCCGGCTGTAACTAAGCTGTCATTGACCTTGAAGACTACGCGGCTTGAATTGCCTAAGGCAGGTAGGTCTAAGCCAGCATTCCACGGCAATCCCCCCACCCCTCCATAGCTAATACGGCAAAATTGTAACCAGGAAATACCCCTAAAAATACCAACATAACGTACCCTAGAGGTGTTTACTGGTTACAATTTTGCCGTATTAGCTTTAGAGGTTGGGGGGGCGGGCTTGGCGCGGAATGCCGGCTTAGACCTACCCTGCGTTAGGTAATTCAAGTCGTGTAGTCTTCAAAGGTCAATTACAGTTTAGTTACAACCGGCCGACAAAATATTACTTTAAATTCTTGTAAAGCAAGTAAAATAGCAAAAAAACGCCAAGTGCCACAGTCTAGCTCACCGCAGACAGCCGGCTTAGAATTACCATGGATTATTTTGACCTCATTTATGACAGGAATCAACGCAAAATAGCGCCTCCGGTTTTGACCGCGAAAAAATGATGGATGTCCTATCCATTACTATAGATCATTGGTTTATAAGGTATATAACTCCTGGATTTCATTCTGAATTTTCAACTCAGAAATATCTCCAAAAGTGAACTTTGTTTCTTATAAAACTATAGGCTAGGCTTATGCACACACAACACAGCTGCACACTTACCTCTACTTTGGGCTCGTTTTCCTCTTCCTCCTTTTTTTCTTGTTTGCTGCACCTGACAGGTTGGACTGCCTCTTCATGATTGATAAAAGCTTGAATGCTTGACAGCTGCGTTGACAACTTAAGAAGACTTAAAAAAAGAAGTAAAGATTGAGTAAACACGATGCTTAGAACTTAACTAAGGTGGCGTCGCGAGCAGGCGGCTGACTTAGTTTTAAAGCTCCTTGATACTGATGACATCTACCTATCCAGTGTTGCCAACTTTTCCGAAACATTAAACACCGTTGCATCAAGTATTAACACTTCCATTATTCATTTATTTTCGCGTTTACACTTGTATTTATTTATTTGAATTATTCACGTAAAAATAATACTTCTCTCATTTATTTATATATTAATTTTGGATGGCAATTTTTTCCTTTTTACAAATGGCGCCCCAGGCGACCGCCTGTGTCTCCTCTTGCCTAGAAACGGCCCTGATTGTACACAAATCGAGATAACAATGGTTAGGGGAGAAACAAACGGAAATATTGTATGGTTGAAGTCGCATTCCATTAGAGAATGAAAACGAGATGCTCGTTTCGTCTTGTTCACTCCGATGGATGACGATTGACGAACACACAACACACACGCGTTTGGAAGAGACGGCATCAGGCTCACAAATACTCTCCCAAGACGATGGGTAACGATCTGATTAATTTCCGGCTGCGGAGATGACTGCTCAGGTGGAGGGTGCGGTGCGTTGTGTTTGGAAGAGTCAGCGTCGGGCTTTTTCTCTTCTGCCTCAACAATACTGCCCCCAAAGCCTCTCAACGATGCGGTAATTGTCTTGCTGACAATTGTCAGTTGGTATTATAGGGCGTGGGCTGTAGGGGCGGTAGGATTTTTTTATTGTTTCGCCCGCCGGCAGGAGCTCGAGGAGGACGGGAGCAGGTTGAAGGGTGACGCCGGATGATCCTTATTATGGCTTTCGAGGGATGAAGGATGACGGCTGATGTGGTAGCCAGCTCAAGTTATAATTAGCAGGCTGAAGGATGACGTTGGCTGGTCCTTTTGGTCGGAGCTCGCCCAGTGTTTTAGGGGGTGGCTTTTCAGGTTTCCTGGAGGAGGCATCCAGGGCTCCAGTGGTGGGGTGGGTCATCTCGAGGGTTGGACTTCTACTGAGAACTCAGGAACGGTGGGAAAAGCATTGCGGCGAAGGGTCTGTTGGCGTGTGGGTTGTCATCTTGGGTCGGCTGGGTCCTTGAGTCACTCCGGGGTCACCAGTGTAAAGACTGGGTATTGAGTGACATACTGGCTGTGTGTTGACTGGTTTATTGGTAGGTTCCTTACTAAGATAAATGTACAGAATCTCCGAAGATGTTATTGACTGTGAAGCGGTAAGGTAGCATCTACACACAGACAGGTAAAAACAGAGGTACAGATTGACATCAGTGTTTGTCGGCAGACAAACAGATGGCGATATTGAGAGACATGATTAACATACAGTGATGAAACATATATCAATGGAAAGGCCAGGAAATTCTACATATGGCCAGTTGCATAAGATTCAAGACAGATTAATGAATACAATGCAGTAGCATAACATATGTGAAATGGCGAGACGTTTGTCGAGTTCACAAACAGAAACATACATACAGTTTGATACAGAAGATTGATGGAACATTATGAGTACATGATTAGAATGCTTGCATGGCAATGCAAGTAATGGTGATTGTACACAAATTTACAACAATGGTTAGGAAGAAACAGACGGAAATATTGTATGGTTGAAGTCGCGTCCAGTTAGAGAAAGAAAACGAGATGCTATCTTTTGTCTTGTTCACTCTGATCGATGACAATTGACGAACACGAACACACACG
Organism: Macrobrachium rosenbergii; assembly: GCF_040412425.1. Taxonomy (NCBI): domain Eukaryota; kingdom Metazoa; phylum Arthropoda; class Malacostraca; order Decapoda; family Palaemonidae; genus Macrobrachium; species Macrobrachium rosenbergii. Next base: position 46,843,630 of record NC_089782.1, on the reverse strand, counting down.
TGTTTGGAAGAGACGACGACAGGCTCTTACAAATACTCTCCCCCAAGACGTGGGTAACGTCTGATTAATCGGTGGCTGTGGAGATGACTGCTCAGGAGGAGGGTGCAGTGCGATTATGTTTGGAAGAGACGGCGTCGGGGTGACGGGAAACAAGATAAGCTCATCGACACATGCTCCATGCCCATCCCAGAGAGAGCCCAACGTGCCCTCGACCTGATGACCCAGCCCTGGGGACACATCACCCAGGGACGCCTGGGATGAACTAGTGAGGTTTCCTAATGCTGCCAGGTGTCGACGCGGACGGTCGGAGGAAGGAGATCAGCTTGTCGTGAGAAATATTCTGGCGGCGTCTTCCGCAAGAGGTGAGGGGGCAAATCACAGATGCGGACACCCTTTCAATGGATGAATTGGTGAACGTCTTCTCCTGAAAAACTCCACGAGGCCACCAAGGCCTCCAAACATGCTGCAACACCCATAGCCTGTAACCTGGTAACAGAAGAAGCCGAGGCAGAGGACACAAACGCGGTGTACAGGAAGAACGACAGCGCAGCTGCAGCAGCAGAGGACGTGGACAAACCCAGCCTGGTGTTTCTTCCATCAGAGGTTTGGAAGTGCCACCAGAAATTGCAGAGCCCCCTGTTCTTTCATAAAAACGAAAGGCGTTATTCTGACTCACAAATAACAACAGTGGCCTGCAAAACCTTAAGGAGCCCCTGCCAGTAGGGATTCTTCACCCACATCATATCAAAGCGACAAATGCTGGTAGACACCGACTATGCAATCTGTGTTTCTGCCGCCGAGGGATGACCGCAACTGCACGCGTCCAGCACCGCAACCACACTGGTGGCCGCAAATGGAAGCCCCATCCGCTGCTACGGAACTTGGACCTGCAGAATATCCATCCTTTTTTTAAATATGATTATTTTTTTCGTCATTGCGGACATCAAGTTTCCTCTCCTAGGTGCCGATTTCTTGCACACCACGGACTTTTATAAGAGACGTCGCCAAAAATGCCTGCTGGATACCAGAACCTGCCGCTCCCGACCACTCTCCACCGGGCCGGGATGCCTGCGTCTGCTCCATCTCTTCAAACAGATACAGCACCCTCCTCCACGAGTTCCCAAATGTCTTCAAGCCAGAGCTGCATCAGTTCCTGGGAGCCCAGGCCAAGCACGGCATCCATCACCATATCACCACGACAGGCTCACCAACACACACCAAATCCCGCCGCTTGCCACCCAAAAACCTCCAAGACGCTAAACGAAATTTCGCTGAGATGGAACAGATTTTCTGCAGGAAGGCATCGAGTCCGTGGGTGTCCCCCTCCACATGGTAAGGAAACCAGACAGCTCCTGGAGGCCTGTGGGGACTATTGTCGGCTGAACCTAATAACGACACTGGACCACTATTCTTTTGCCGAACATGCAGGACCTAACAGGCGCCCTGCACAGTGCCAAAGCATTTACAAAATGGATTTGCTCAAGTGTTATTTTCAGGTACCAGTGCACCGCGTCGACGTTCGAAGACAGCCATCATCACGTTTATTCAGGACATATACCTTCTCCTACTCCACCTTCAGCCTCAGGAACGCCAGGGCCACATTCCAATGCCTTATGGACACCATCTTGGGGACCTATCTTTTGCGTTTCACGTAGACGACATCCTGATTTCTCCAGGTCCCTAGAGGAACACCTGCGCAACGTCCAGGCTGTGCTGGAGCGCCTGCAGGAGAACGATTTGGTTGTCAGGTTCAACAAGTGTACCTTTGGAGCAGAAATGATAAGACTTCCTGGGCCACGAGATCTCTCCGCAGGTGTCCGCCCTATGGTCTCAAAAGTGGACGCAGTGAGGAAGTTTCCAACACCAAAATCCATCAAGTCCCTGCAGGAGTTCCTCGGCATGGTTAACTACTACCGAAATGTTCGACATCGCCTGCATCATGTATCCCCTAACTGGAGTACTGAAGGGAAATGGAAAGCTCTGACGCTTGGGCAGTTGGACAGCAGCAGGCGTTTGAACAGACGAAGGCAGCCTCCCCAGTGCCATCTCAAAATTGTATTTCTGCTTGCCCTGGCATCAGCAAAGAGAGGCGTAAGGCAAACTTCATGGTCCTTCTTATAATGTTAACCACTCGAGGGGATGGGGATCTGTTTCTGTACAGTGAATTTATCCCAGGGAACTCATGTTGAAGACTCAGAATCCATCAGGCCCTGGTGCCAGATTCAAGTCCTTCTCGATCCCCTCCCTAGAGGACTTTGTAGGTAATGAACCAGAGGAGATGCTACTTTGTCCAGTAGTGCTGCGGCGCTACTTTAAAAGACTCTGCAGCTCAGGCCTGAGTGTTGACGACTTTTGTTAGAACTGGCAAGATCAAGAAAGAGGTGTCCAAGAACACAATATCTTTCTGGCTTCGTGAAACTATCACACAGACATACTAAACATCAAATGAGGAGGACTCAAGTATGTTCCAGCCCAGTGCTCATGAAGTTAGGGGCATTGCACCCTCCCTCACGTTCAGGAAGAACCAGTCGGTATCTCAGGTGCTGAGAGCAGGAGTGTGGTCAACAGACGATGTTCACCTCCTGTTACCTAAGGGACATTGTCCACAGGTCCTTGGACAAAATTTTCCTTGGGTCCTGTGGTGGCTGCTCAATCCAGTTCCCCTAGTGGGACAGATAGCATCTGGTCTGTTGTATGGTAGTAGAAGAGAAAGTGGGTGTGTGTATGTGTGACTGGCCTCCTCCTTTCCCCTTTCTCGTACCTTTCCTCATACGCCAGGCAGCAGATAGGTTTTAGCCGTCATATGCTGGACCGACACAGATGCAGGTGAGTGATCACATCAGCCTTTCTAGTTTTTTCATTGTCATGATTTAATTGAATAAGCCCTGCCCTCTCTCTAGCAAGGGAGAGAGGGATAAGCAATAAAATAACCCATTACTGTGCTGTACAGTGAATAGCCATATTCAAGATTTTGGGGATGCATGCCACATATATATAAATAGTTAAAATCCACGAATACTTAAAACCCTATAAAAACAATTAGAACTGCCCATTTTGATAATTTAAACACAAGAAAAATCCTGTAAAAATGCTTATACCTGAGTATTTTAATTTTATATCAAAAAGTGCATTTATTCATGAAAATTATATGAAAATACAGTAATTTGCAAATACTTTTCAGTGAAAAATATCACGAATGGGCGAATTTCCCGCGAATAATGGTTATATATGTTCCACAGAGAAACCTCGCTCTCTCGCGTGAGTCCGCTAATCATGAGAACGCGAATACTGGGGGGTTTACTGTACTTATCTTGGCATTATTGTCTCTGACACAGTGTTCTTCAAGCCTTTTTCGGAGTAATGTTGCTTTTACACCCATTACTTTGAAAAGCCCAGAAGTCTGACAGTCAAGTTACACTTTGTTCCCCTGATCAGAGGCTCAACATTGCATGACCAGGAAAAAGTCCTGGGTGAGGCGAACCTCCAGTATAGTTAGGAAGTCAACTCAGATCCTCCCACCAAACAGTAAGTCTTTTATGTAAAGACCAACAGTTTGTATTCGTGTAAGAACAAATGACAAATTTTGGAAGTAATTTGTATTTTCCTAACATACAAACCTGAGGTCTTTTAACAAACTACCCACCTCTAGCCACCCGTTACCTGGGCTATAGAACACGTGGTTGCGTAACTAGCAAAGGGAGGTGGTGAAGGGTACCCCTTGCCTCTCCCACCGGTAATGCAACTACCGAACAACCTTGTTGAATAGAATAGCCTGCTTCAGCTTGTGCTGAAGGTAATTCCCATTTAAAGACCTCAGGGTTGTATGTTAGGAAAAATACAAACAACTTCCAAAATTTGTCATGTTATATTTGCAGTATAACCCACAGACAATTCTCCTTAACTGCATCCCATAACATTGGGTTCTTGTTTCATCTCTTCCTATCCTACTATCACCAGCAAAGGTTGCACACAATTACTTGTTAAAGTCAACCATTCTCTGTCGTCTGCCATGTGTACCACAGTTACAGTTCTTATCTTCCGTCATCTATTTCCATCATAACAGCGCTCTCACTGATCTCAAATTTTACCTTTCACCAATGGCAGACTTCTTTCAGCTATTTCTATCTGTTTCAGCAGCTTCTCACACTATCACTAGTTAACATTATCATCTACAACATCAGCTACTCCATATCCCTTACCAAAGCGTTCCTTTTCCAACAAACCTGCATAAGCATACCTTGTTTTTTCATAATTTTCCTCTTCACTCACAGGTACAGTCGAGATGTATTGCACCCTTGTCTGAAACTCCCACATACACTAAAGCAGTCAACTCTCTCTCTATGTATGTATATATATATATATATATATATATATATATATATATATATATATATATATATATATATATATATATATATATATATATATATATATATATATATATATATATATATACTGGTGTTTTGAAATTAGAGGCCCCCTCCACAGAACAAATGGAAAGTTATGAAGTTTTCTGCTATAGCTTATCTCCAAGTACATTATTTTAAGTTTCTATTAAGCTATTTTTCATTTTACATTTCTTGTATTTTCAGACTGAGTGACAGAGTTAGATACAGCCATGGCTAACGATTTGGAGGAAATCAGATGGATTGACCGAATCCAGGCTATACCTTCAGAGAGGCCAGGGATGCTGGCGCATCCTTCATTTCATGTTCCTGTTCCTGGATAGCTAAATACATTAAAAGAGATGAATCCTTTGTTAAAAGAAACTGGAACAAAAATCTGTAAGACTGTCATCACGAAAAGAGTGAGAACCTTGGAAGGCCTGAAATCCTTTCTCAGGAGTCAAAAGACATCATAGCTGAGGCAGTGCCACGGTAGAAAGTCTTTCAGATTTATATTGGTGCTTGAACTAGAAAAAACTCTGGTGAAAGAAGAGAAGTTTTAGTGCTGTACGAGTATATCGTGAGTTGAAAAATCTGCAAGTATCTTCGTCCATTTCATGTTATCAGCAAGCACAACATCACTCAGCAACAGAGAGAAGACCATGCATGGTTTTGTGGTTCATTTCTTAAAGATTGGGATGAAGCTGACTTTTCCCGTTGCTGCATCAGATGAATTCTTCATTTACACAGTCAGAAAGCCAAATCATAAAAATGACATCATTTGGGCTGCAAAGTTGGATGATATCAGCAATGACGTGCACTCTCGCCAAGTTGTGAAATTTCCTGAATGTTTGGGAATTTTTCTCTGTTTCACAGCCAAACGGTTAATGTGGTTCATCAAAGAAAAAGGACAGTCATGGAATGACGAATACTTCAGAGAAACTGTGCTTACTGGTGGAGTATTTCCTTTCCTCAAAGATCCTGAAATTTTGTTATCTGTTGAAGAAGTCAAATTTTTGCATGATAAGGCACCATGTTTCAAGGCTCTTCAGACACAGGAGCTGCTTTCGAAACAGTGGTATCGATTTCTTCTGTCAAGTATCTTCCTGACCTTAATGTGTGTGAAAACATTGGTAGTATCTTAAAGGATCGTGGTGAAGTGCACACAGTGAACTATGATGGTATATTTAGACGACCTATAGAAGAGAGGTGAAAAGTGCTCAGGGAAATGGGGTTTAAGTTTCAGCTTTTTTGTAATTTGCTGAAATCATACCCTCAAGAATGCAGGCTGTGGTACAGGCAGATGGAGGCAAATTCTGTAAGGGAAATATTAAATACTCAGAGAGAACCTTAAATAAATACCTGTTCTGAATTACTTTTGCTTTTGTCCATATCAATTTTAGTTTATGCTTTAGGTGGGAGCCTCTAATTTTGAAACACCCTGTATATGTATATATATATATATATATATATATATATATATATATATATATATATATATATATATATATATATATATATATATATATATATATATAGTAGAACCAGTGGCCTCGACTGTACTAGAACTCGAAATAATCGGATTTCAACGACTTGAAATGTTGAGTAAATTTTGTGTCGGAGTTCAAACAACAAATTGGAATCCGACCCGATGAATCATATGATGTTTGTAGAAAAAGAGTTTGGAAGGAACTGTTCTTTAGTTGGTGTTGTTGGTATGCGTTCTTCCCATGCTTATTTAAAAGCATTTAAAGCCCACACATGTTGCTGTTGCTGCTGTTGAAAAATAAGCCATATTATCACATGAAATGGTATAATTGCAGTATCTTATAATTTGAATTTCTTGTATGTCTTATCATAAAATTAAGAAAAATTTCCGAAATTAAATGTAATTGAACTCGGACGTAATTTCGGAAATTTTTCTTAATTTTATGATAACAGACATACAGTAATTCGGTTTATAAATACAGTATTATTAATTTCACGTGATATGGCTTGTTTTTCATTGTTATCATTATTAACAACAGTTTTCATGTGTACCTGTTACAGTACATTCTGGTAGTGCCTATAAGGCTACTTAGCCTAGCCTATGGTAATCTGACCCGCATTGGTCATAGGCCAACTTTTTTTATACAGTATGCATTTAAAAATGTAAAAAGTGCTTCTGATACAGTAAGTTATTCAACTCTGAACCTATTTAATTGTAATTTGTGTAAAGTTTTGTATAAAAGGCAAGGTTGGGGTAATGACTGGTGGTCAGGAATGGATTAATCCATTTTCAGTTATTTCTTATGGGAGAAATTAACTCTGAATTCGACAAAATCGAATCTCAACACTTCTTCTGAACGAATTAGCGTTCGAGAAACAAAGTGTTCTACTGTATATATATATATATATATATATATATATATATATATATATATATATATATATATATATATATATATATATATATACATATTATAATAATGACTACAAAAAAAATTCGAGGGTTGAGGCAAATGAATAGCAGAGAGTGTTTTGTGGGTATAGTAGGGTAAAGTGGAGGAGGAAATCAAAGGTTTTAGTGAAAAGTTCATTATTTGACTTGCAATTAAATGAAGAAGAGAAGATCATGTGCAAGAATACATGGGGACAGGGTAATATATGAAATAAAAAGAGAGAAAGAAAAAGAAAGCAAGCAATAAATATAGAGGGGAGAAACTGAACAAAACTTAAGGAAGAAAAGTTCCACTGGGATGAAAACCCACTGAGAAAGGTTAATGACGAAATGGACCTCAGAATAAAAGATGTACAGTATATGGAAAGATGCCGTCTTTAGTAAATGTAGTTAAGGCCAATGAAAGTACTACTCTTAAGCACTGAATGCTGCAATAGTGGAAAGGTTAGTGTAAGGTTGAGAATGCTTGTGGAAGTGACTTTTCAAGATATATATATAAGGAGGATAAGTAAGAAACTGCAGAATGGAAACACATTGTGAGTTGAGAGGATTACAAGCAAGATTCACTGGTACAGTGGTAATACTGTGACTACATGGCTGAACAAAGCCTTTAATAGAACAGAATAGAATATACAAGAGAACAAAACATAACAAGGCTTTTAAGCTATGTCTGGACGAAGGAAAGGTTCTGAAGGAATGGGTGAGAGGAATAATTTTTATAAAAAGGTAAAGGTGTTAAAGGTGACTAAGAATTATAGGATCATAACATTACATAATGAACCAGGAAAGGTATGCAGTGATTTTGGCTAAGAAAATACAAATGACAGAGGGGCTGACAAGGAAAGAGAAGCATGGGTTTAAACAATGACATAAGTGTGTGGATCAATTGTTGGTTATGAAATATGAAATGGTTATGTGAGAAGTTTGAAAGTGCATGGACAAAGATGTATGTGGTATGCATAGACCTAGGAAAAGCTTGATTTGTAAAGTCACCAATTCGGGCGCCAGGATAGTGTTTGCGGCGCCATTAATTAAGTCTCCGCTGAGCTTGTTTTCTTTGGTGACTTCCCGTTTTCTTCAAGCTCAATTAGTCACGCCTAAAACGTGCCAGGTCACGCATTTTAATCATTTTTACTTTATGGTATTTATACGAATGTCACACATTGTGTATCACATGTTTCTTCATTCACAGGCATCAAGACTGTATCTATATTGTAGCTCTGTATATTTTGTATTGTAATTTGTACTCGTTCACTGCATATTATTGTTTATTGTTTCGACCTCAGGTCACAGTCAATTCCATTGTCTCTCACGGCCCGGCGTCAGTCGGCCGCAATATAAGCCGCCTGGATCTGTAATAAAGCAGCAGTAACCTTTACCTGCTCGTTTCTTTGACACCTTACAGTGGTGACCCCGAGTATCCCGGAGCCATTAGCGGACTCACACAGCGACTCAGTCTTGGCTCCAGGATTTCTCCAAAACGCTCTTAGCGGCCTAAACACGGCGCTGTAACCAGCGTTTGAGTGTGCTGACTCGTCGGCGTACCCCACCAGCGCCACTAGCGGAACCACACGGCGCACGAAAGTGCGTACTGACGATACCCCACTCCAGTAAGGGGTCAAAGGAGCGAGCATGGACGCGGATATCCCCTCCTTCATGCAGTTAAACGCGGACCCCGCGGACTCCGAGGTTTACCTACCTCCCATCACAGCCGCGCCCGCCCCCGCATCGAGGCCCTCCCGCAACTCCACACCAGCGCCCCGAACACACGACGGCCGGGCAACACAATCGCGGGCCGCCCTCACCGTAAAGCTGCCGCCGTTTACGCAGGGGAACCCATCGAGGTGGCTGCGCAGGGTGGAGAGCCACTTCAGAATCGCGGACCTCACGGACGAAATCCTACAGGCCGACACAGTGCTCAACGCCCTTCCGGAGGACGTGTACAACAAACTCATCTCGCGAGTACCCGAAACACTCACCCTCACATACAGCACCACAAAAAAGTTCCTCCTCGAAGCTTGCTCCCTGCCCATCGCCGAGCGGGCCGCCCGTGCTATCGACCTTGCCAATAATCCACGCCACGACCTCAATCCAAGAGACGCTTGGGGCATGGTCGTAGATCTCCTGTCAACACCAGTCTTGGGTGGCACAAACAAGCGGCAGGAGATAAGCTTCATACGGGAAATCTTCCTTCGCCAACTCCTCCCGGAAGTACGCAACCAGATCGCTCACCCCTACACCATGCCTGTCGAGGACCTCATAGAGGCGGCACAACACCTCACAGACTCCGTCAAGGCTTCACAGCGGCTAAAACCGGCCACACAGCCGGGTCAGCTCCGTCCAGCCTGAAGAGGACGAGAGCAGCCCGTCAACGCCATCGCCAACAGACGTCCACCGAACCACAGCAGACGGTGGTCCCCGGCTTCTGTCGCTACCACAAGTGGTTCGGAAAGGACGCCCGAAACTGCCTGCCGCCCTGCTCGTTCAACCGTTCAAAAAACGGGGTGGCGGCGCCAGCAGGACAGGCCGCCATGGCAGCCGAAGAACCCAGGGCCTCAAAAAATGATATTTTAATGATAAAATAAAGTTTGTTCATACTTACCTGGCAGATATATATATAGCTGTAGTCTCTGAAGGTCCGACAGAATTTCAAATTTCGCGGCACACGCAGTGGCCGGACAGGTGGTTAGTACACATTCCCGCCGCTGGGCTGGCGGGTATCAGGAACCATTCCCATTTTCTATTCAGATTTTCTAACGCCACTGTCTCCTGAGGGGAGGAGGGAGGGCAATATGAATATATATATCTGCCAGGTAAGTATGAACAAACTTTATTTTATCATTAAAATATCATTTTGTTCACGAGACTTACCTGCCAGATATATATATAGCTGAATACCACCTTTGGAGGGGGGTAGAGACAGCTTAAGAATAATGGAAAACAATTTAAGAGATAAAATATTTTGGTTCCTTACCTGATAGCATAGCTGACTGAGTGGTTACTGTCACCCTAGCCTGCTTCTGCTTTACTAGAGACCCCAGCAAGGTAGTGACCTATAAAGCTGGCGACTGCTAGATGATCTGTCAACGGGGGCGTGACCACAATGTGACTAGACCATGGATCATAATACCAGGACAAACGAGTATACCAACCACCTAACCAGCACTTTAAGATTTATGTAAAAAAGATTGGGAAGACTGACACCATCAATCGACCCATCAACCATAAAAACACAACAAAACACAATTAAAAACCCTCCTAAATAGGATTAAAGGATAGAGCAGAGCTACCACCTGACCCCAAGGTTGTAGCAGCAGCAACGTATGGTCCCAGAGAATAGCAATTTTCGTAAGCTACCTTGACATCTCTTAAGTAGTGTGAGGCAAACACTGATTCACTTCTCCAAAAAGTGGCACTGATAATATCACTGAGCGCCATATTTCTCTGAAAGCCATGGAGGTAGCGACTGCCCTAACTTCATGGGCGTTCACTTTCAACAACTTAAAGTTGGAGTCGTCACAACAAGAATGAGCCTCCTTAATGACATTCCTAATGAAGAATGCTAAGTGCGTTCTTCGACATGGGATTAACAGGATGTTTCACCGAACACCATAAATTGTCCGAGGGACCTCGCAGGTCCTGAGTCCTTCTAAGGTAAAACTTTAGCGCTCTAACAGGGCACAGAACTCTCTCAGGATTCTGTCCAGCTAGGTCAGTCAAACCTTGAATCTCAAACGATCTAGGCCAGGGATTAGAAGGCCTTTCATTCTTAGCCAAGAAAATAGGGGACAACGAGCAGACAGCATTGTGTCCCTTGAAGCCCACATGACGGCTGAAAGCCTGAACTTCGCTCTCTCTTCGTCGCCAGAGCAATGAGGAAGACAGTCTTTCTAGTAACATCCCTTAGAGACGCTGAATGAATTGGCTCAAACGGACTGGCCATTAAAAACTTGAGGACAACATCCAAATTCCAAGTAGGGGGAATAGGCCGGGGAACTTTAGATGTTTCAAAAGATCTCAAGAGATCGTGGAGGTCCTTATTATTAGACAAATCCAGTCCTCTATGGCGGAAAACAGAGGACAGCATGCTCCGATACCCCTTGATAGTTGGGACTGCCAACTTGAGTTTTTCTCTCAAAAAGAGAAGGAAATCAGCTATTTGGCTCAAAGAGGTCGAGGAAGAGGAAACTCCCTTCTTTCTGCACCAACCTCTGAAGGTTGCCCACTTTGCTTGATACACTTTGATAGAGGAAGCTCTTCTGGCTCTAGCGATGGCCCGTGCCACTCGGCCAGAAAACCCCCTCGCTCTGACCAATTTCTCGATAGTCTGAATGCAGTCAGGTTCAGAGCGGGGAGGTTTTGATGGTATCTCGCGAAGTGGGGTTGTTTGAGCAGATCTGCTCTCAAAGGTAGTGACCTGGGAACGTCCACTAACCAGAAGAGAATCTCCGAGAACCATTGGTTCAAGGCCAAAAAAATGGGCGATGAGCGTCATCCTTGTTCCTTGAGAGGCCGAGAACTTGCGTATGCACTTCTCCCAGAATTTTGAACGGAGGAAAGGCATAAACGTCCAGACCCGTCCAATCCCAGAGAAGAGCATCTATCGCCACTGCCCCTGGGTCTAGAACAGGGGAGCAGTAGATGGGAAGCCTCGCTGTTCTTGAGGTCGTGAAGAGATCCACGAGAGGACGACCCCAAAGGGACCAGAGGTCTTGGCAAACTTCCTGATGAAGAGTCCATTCCGTTGGAAGAAGTTGGTGGCGCCGACTGAGCAGGTCCGCTCGAACATTCTCTACCCTGCAACAAATCTTGTGAGGATTGTAATGTTGCGAGCCTGAGCCCAGAGGAGAATTTCTCTTGCAAGGCCGAACAGGGAACAGAGTGTGTTCCGCCCTGTTTTTTGAGGTACGCCAACGCCGTAGTGTTGTCCGAGTTCACTTGAACAACGTGATTGGCAACTAGAGACTCGAAGACTTGGAGGGCTAGGAAGATTGCTGCCAACTCTTTGATGTTGATGTGCCAGGAAATCTGTTGCCCTTTCCAGGTTCCTGACACTTCCTTCCCTCCCAGTGTTGCTCCCCAACCCGCCAAAGAAGCGTCGGAAAACAACACTAGGTTGGGGCTCAGAAGCTTGAGAGAGATCCCTTTCCCAACTTCACAGGATCGAGCCACCACTTGAGGGAGTCTTTTATGGAGGGAAGGATCCTCAATTCTTCTTCCAAGTCTTCCTTGTTCTTCCAGTTCTCCAGCAGAAAGAACTGGAGAGGTCTGAGATGCAGACTTCCTAGAGAAACAAACTTCTCCAGCGAGGAAATGGTCCCCAGCAGACTCATCCATTCCCTCACCGAGCATGTTTCCTTCTCCAAGAAGACTGCGACTTTTTCAACAAAGAACTTGCCTTTCTGGCGACGGAGACGCTAGAAAAGCCGCTGAATTCATCTGAATCCCCAGATAAACGATGGACTGAGAGGGGATCAGTTGCGATTTTTCTACATTGATCAGAAGTCCCAGGGACTCCACTAGATCCAGAGTAAAATGAAGGTCCTCCAGACACCTTCGTGCTGAAGAAGCACGGATCAGCCAATCGTCAGGTAGAGAGAGATCCTGACTCCCGAGAGGTGCAACCACCTCGCCATATTCTTCATGAGAAGAGTAAACACCCCCGGGCTGTGCTGAGTCCAAAGCAGAGAGCCCTGAATTGGTAAGTCTTGCCCCCCAAGACAAAGCGGAGATACTTCTTCGAGCGCGGATGAATCGGGACGTGGAAGTATGCATCTTGAAGGTCTAAAGACACCATCCAATCCCCGGGACGAAGAGCTCCTAAAATAGACTGAGACGTTTCCATCTTGAACTTGTCCTTCTGGACAAAGTCGTTCAGCCTGCTGACGTCCAAGACAGGTCTCCAGCCTTCTGGATGTTTCGGAACCAGAAACAGTCTGTTGTAAAATCCCGGGATTTTTGTGTCTAAGACTGGCTCCACTGCTCTCTTCTCGAGCATTTGGTCGAGAAGGTCGAACAGTATCTTCTGCTTGGCAGGGAGGTACTTGGGAGAAAAATCTCTGGGGGTCGAAGACAAGGGCGGAAGAGTCAGGAAAGGAATTAGGTATCCTCTCTCTACTACTTGGAGGGACCAAGAGTCTGCCCTCTCTCTCTCCAGGCTTGAGCAAAATGAAGAAGCCTGGCTCCTACTGGCATCTGGAGGAGAACGAGTCACTTGCCGCCCCTCTTGGGGACGACCTTGCCTCTAGGAAAACCTCTGCCTCGAGGTGCGGGTTTGGAGAAACTACACGTGGAAGAGCCTCCACGAAAGGGCTGCATTTCTTTTTAGCCTGATGAGGCACAGAAGACGACGAAGAAGGTGCTGAGGGACGCTTAGAGGACCTGGAAAGGAGGTCTTGAGTGGCCTTCTCCTGAAGGCTGAAGCGATATCCTTAACCAAGGTCTGGGGAAGAGATGGCTAGAGAAAGGTGCGAACTGAAGTTCTCCTTCTGAGAAGGAGAAACCGACTTCGCAAAAAAAAGGAGCAGAACAATGCTCTCTTCTTTAAAAGAGCTGACGAAAACTGAGAAGTCAGATCTTCAGAGCCATCTCTGACGGCCTTGTCCATACACCGCAAAAACGCTGGACAGCTCCCCAGACTAATAGAACTAGGGCTATTAGCCTTAGTGTGCAGAAACTTCCCAGACACCAGTCCAAAAAGTTAAAAACTTCCACTGTCTTGAAAAGTCCTTTGAGGTGGTGGTCCATTTCAGTAAGAGTCCAGGAAACCTTGGAAGAGGACAAGTGGGATCTCCTAGAGGCGTCCACAAGACTAGCGAAGTCCCCTTTAGAAGTAGAGGGAACTGACAAACCCATATCTTCCCCTGTGTCGTACCATACTCCGAATTTTTCCCGACAAGCGAGAAGGAGGCAAAGCAAAAAGAAGTCTTCCTTGGTTCTTCCTAGTAGACATCCAGTCTTGAACTTTCTTAAAAGCCTTCTTGGTAGAGAAGGACTTCTTCATTTTAAGAAAGCCAGGAGATTTCTCGCCTGAGACGAAGCCAACTGCGACGGGGGGGAGCGAGGAGCTGAAGCTTGAAACGTATCCGGAAATAAATCCTTAAACAGACAAGTCAGAGTCTGATAATCGGAAGAAGCAGAAGGAACTTGTTTCTCTTCGTCCGAGGGTTCTGACGGCAGGGGTTCTTCTTCCTCAGCTGGAGGATCAGGAGAGCAGGGAGGAAGGAGTCCGGAATCGCTGATACGCCAGCAATTAGGACTTAACATGCTTGGAAGTAGAGGCTAAATCTTGATGAGCCTGAACAGAAGAAACGGGAAGTTGGTCATCAAGAAAAACTGCAGGCGTGGTAGCAACATCCGTATGATGAGAAGAGATAACACGAGGAGAGCGAGTAGCGTCCTGGCGATGAAGCGCGCGCATCTCCGTGAACTGGCACGGAAGAGGCTTCACGAAGGAGAGCGCGAGGCGTCCTGGGTGGGCGCGCCGAGACACAGGGTGAGGCGGCGAGAAGCGTGAGCGGGCGCGAGAAGCGTGAGGAGCGCGCGAAGCGCTAGAAACTCGAACATGGCGCGCATCGGGAGAGACGTCAAAATCTTCAAAGAGAGAAGGAATTTCTTTAAAACCTTCCTTAGGCGCAAGACGAGAAGCTTCCGGAGAAGCAGCAGACGAAGACGACGAAGCGGGAGAGTGGGAAGGCCTAGACTTCTTCACAGGCAGATGCAAATCTTTCGACGCGCGGCCTGGCCTTCCACGATCCATAAGAGAATCCAGTTGCTGTTGCATGCCTAACAAAATCTGGCAAGTAGGGGACACAGCTCTCTTAGCAGACGGACTGAATTTGCGAGAAGGCGAGCGGAGAGAAGGCTTCTTCTTTCCCAATGGGGAAAGGTCTCCCATCTTAGCGAGCAGCGTCAAACTCGAAGAACGAAACTTCTTCCGATGAGGACTTCCTCGAAACTTTCAGGTGACGAGCGAGAAAACGTCTAGAGGAAGAGGGACGTGAAGCGTCCTCTCCTCTCAGGCTTCTCAAGAGGGGTCGAGAGTCCAACCGGCGCTCCAACCCCGACAAGGGAGGACATGTCGGAGGACGAGAAGCATTCTTATGGATGCGTGCCCGAGCACGATCCCTGGCAGCCTGGGTGGAGTCAACAGGACCTGCCGAAGGGACGTCAGATCGGAGGGGAGTCCCCGTAACCTTCATGCGGCTTTCGACATGCCCTCTCCCGGGTCTTGGGAGTTCGGCAGAGGTCCAGGCCTAGAAGCATTATAGGGTCGATCTGACGCCCCCTCCACAACACTAGGGGATTAACACACACTACACTTTGCGCTTGCAGGGCATTCACTTTGTTTTCAAGAGCGAATAGACTCAAGAACTAGAGTCAGAGCATTACTTTCTGCAACAACCTCAGGGCCCAAGGCAACACTAAAGGGTTAGGACTACAAGCTACAGGGTTACTAACGTGAGAAATCCCCTGACCGACCGTCCACAGAAGCACTCCTGGAGGAAGACCTCCTCACCCTATCACGCTCCAATTTACGCATATAGGATTCATATTTCTTCTTCCATTCTCCCTCAGATAATCCCTCACATTCATTACAACGATTGTCCACAGAGCATTCCATACCTCTACATTTCATACATAAAAGTGAGGGTCTACAAAGCCTTCGATAGCCTCACCTTACACCCACCCAAGCTACACACACGATAGCTAGAGGAAGACATTATATAAAGAAAAGTCAAAAGGCCAAATTCAAAAACAGTCCAGAAAAGCGTATGCCAAGTCACAGATCCAAGTCGATACCAAAAACAACCAAAATACTCAAATGACAAAATATTGAAATCCAAAAGCGGAGGAACTGACAACAGGTGTTGACAGTCCGGCGACAGAGAAAATCTGAATAGAAAATGGGAATGGTTCTGATACCCGCGCTCCCAGCGGCGGGAATGTGTACTAACCACCTGTCCGGCCACTGCGTGTGCCGCGAAATTTGAAATTCTGTCGGACCTTCAGAGACTACAGCTATATATATATCTGGCAGGTAAGTCTCGTGAACAAACAGTAGGTTTTTACGTCCGCGACACCGTCTCCGGCAGGATGATGCTGGTCGACACAGGAGCCTTTAAGTCGGTCTTCCCAGCATCCAGAGAGGACCGCAACCAGACACCAGACCCGGCCGCCTTCCTGACGGCCGCCAACGGAACCCCCATCCTCTAAACGGCACCAGGCTCCTGTCGATCTCCATCCTGGCCAGAGTTACTCCTGGGACTTCATCGTCGCGGACGTAGGGAACCCCACTCCTGGGGGCCGATTTTCTGGCGCACTTCGGCCTGCTAGTCGACGTGGGGCGCAGCGCCCGATACCCGACTCCTGCCGGTCTCTCCCGTTAACGGCGGGACCCAGACCCACCATCAGCGCCGTCGCCCCCACCAGTATGCACACCTTCTGTCGGAGTTCCGAGGTGTTTAAGCCCGAGCCGCCAAGTCCCGGGGCCCCAGCCAAGCACGGCATATACCACCATATAGTGACTAAAGGGCCCCCGACACATGCGAAGTTCCACAGGCTTCCCCTCAGCGCCTTCAGGCTGTTTAAAAAAAGCATTGATGGAGATGGAACGGATGGGCATCTGCAGGAAAGCCTCCAGTCCATGGGCCTCCCCCTCCACATGGTGCAGAAACCGGACGGCTCCTGGAGACTAAGCGGCGACTACAGGCGGCTCAACATTGCAACGGAGCCCGACCACTACCCTCTGCCCAATATGCAAGACCTCACGGCCTCCTTTCACGGGGCCAAAATATTCACTAAATTGACCTTCTTAAATCTTATTTCCAGGTACCTGTTGCGCCAGAGGACATACCAAAGACAGCCATCATCACGCCCTTCGGGTCCTATGTGTTCGCCTTCTCCACCTTCGGGCTGAGGAACGCCGGGGCCACCTTCCAGCGGCTCATGGACAGCATCCTGGGGACCTAAAATTCTGCGTCTGCTACGTCGACGACATTCTCATATTTTCCAGGTCTCACAGCGAACACCAGAGGCACATCAAAGCAGTCCTCCAGCGCCTCCAAGAAAACGGCTCGTCGTCCGTTTTGACAAGTGTACCTTCGGCGTCCAGAAAGCAGAATTCCTGGGTCACGAGGTGTCTCCGTCAGGCGTCCGCCCTCTTACATCGACAGAGCAACCACCTTCGTGCCGCCACAGCTGTCATCCGCCACCCACGTCTTCATTCAGAGTCGACGCCGTCCGTCCACCACTAACTAAGCCCTACAGGGACCCTTCCGCGTGTTGGAGCGGAACAGCAAGCTGTTCGGCTGGCACTCCCAGGCAAGAACGACTGGGTTTCCATAGACAGGCCTAAAGCCCGCCTTCCTGTCGGAGAGTCCCGGCAGCGACGCAGCACCCCTTCCGCCCCAAACGCACTCCAGCACGCCCTCACCCCGCAGGGCGGCCGCCCCAGGAAGGGACCGCCCAAACAGCAGCCTCACAGGCGGGAGGCCCCTCAGTTATCTTCGAGGAGCCGCGGCACCCTTTCAGCGTCCCACCAGGTACAGGGATTAATCAGACGGCGTCCCTCGACTTGGGAGTATTTGTAAAGTCACCACCTGGCGCCAGGATAGTGTTTCAGCGTTGCGCCATTAATTAAGTCTCCGCTGAGCTTGTTTTCTTTGGTGACTTCCCGTTTTTCTTCAAGCTCAATTAGTCACGCCTCAAAACGTGCCAGGTCACGGATTTTAATCATTTTTACTTTATGGTATTTATACGAATGTCACACATTGTGTATCACATGTTTCTTCATTCACAGGCATCAAGACTGTATCTATATTGTAGCTCTGTATATTTTGTATTGTAATTTGTACTCGTTCACTGCATATTATTGTTTATTGTTCAGACCTCAGGTCACAGTCAATTCCATTGTCTCTCACATATCTGCCCGGCGTCAGTCGGCCTAGAATATAAGCCGCCTGGATCTGTAATAAAGCAGCAGTAACCTTTACCTGCTCGTTTCTTTGACACCTTACAGATTCACCCAATGCACAGGCAATGTGGAGGACGCTGAAAATGCATGATGCACAAGATAAGCTACTGAGATTTTACAATGAAAGAAAAGTGCACACTATATCAAGTCAGCAGTTGAGTGACTGGCTTAGTATAAATGTGGGTCTGGGATAGTACAGTACTATAAACTTATATGTTGTGTTTAGCAAAATTATCCTTTCAGATAAAATGGAGATGAGAATACATACATGCAAAGGATGTTATGATAAGCTACACTATAATGTGAAATTAAGTGCACTAACAATAAGGTTATGAAAAATAAGAGTAATTAGATTTTTTATTTAATCCAACTGTATAACAACTTGCACTGAATGAAAGAAGCTCAACTGTTACAACAATCAAATCTGTTACTTTCCAAAGAATGTAAACAACTGTTCAGCATTACTCCCTTTTCACAAGCAGAAAGGGAAAAGATATTCTGCACAGTAAAGGTGCCTAAGTACCTGAAAACAAATTATATTATCTTCCATACAGCTCAGGATAGTGGAAGTAGATACACATCTGTGTAACAGACGACAGTTATCTGCTGTTATCTTGATTTTATAAAATATATAATGAAGCAATATTAAATCCATTTCCTCCTACCTAACAATTAAAAAATATCTGAATACTTCACCAGCATTTGGCTAACAATATCTTTGGTTCTATTTTATCTTATGATTAGTATACAATTTCTCTCCCTATAGTTTGCTTAAATCTTTACACTTTAAAATGTCCTTTCTATTTTTTTGTCTTTGTTTCCCTTATACATGTGCCCTTATTATAAAGGCTGTTGGAAGTCATTACAATATTACTGTACTTATAACTAAAATATTTTCCTCTGAGCAATCACTACTATTTACACCATACCTTCGGAGAAATACTACATTATCAATAATTATGGGGTTCAGTCTCTATGAGATAACTTTCTCACCCACAAAAATTGGATAATTTTTGTACAGTATTAAGATTTCAATTATTTCCACTTACATTGTCTAGATGAAACTTTACATAATCTATCCCTGATCTCGGACTAGAAACCTGAGGCAGCATTCATGTTATAAACATCTTTTAAAGCACTATAAAACTGTTTTAAAGATGAAAAGTTTAAGGAACATGCTAAATATTTTTTCCTATGAAAGTTCTCAGTATAACCTGCAATTATTCATAAAAAACCTGAATTAAAGCCAAAGCACCCATTTTTATCACTTATCAGTGACTACATGCATAAAGAGCAGAATAATAATCTTCAGCATTTTGAAAAACTTAAATATCAAAAGCTATCTGAAATTCACTCACTACATCACAAAAAGGCACAAAACTTCAATTCAGTCAGATGCTAGTTGTGATGATTACCAAGTATAGTACTATATCTGCACGGAACTCTGTGTGACTTAAAAACGTAGGGACAAGGTATGCCCAGAGCACTCCAAGTGCCTTATATCGAAGGCTCCCTCCTGTTCCACACAATAGGCCATAGCAGGCCTATTTTTTATTCACAGTCTTTCCATGCTTCCTAAGTTATCTGTAACACTGTGTGTGGTCTAATTGCTTAACTTTTAAATTGCCATAAGAATTAGCTCCATTTTGAACCAAGAGTCTTCATTCTATACTCATATTACCCTGTGCCATCAGCAACGCTCAAGATATTCTGTTATGCAATATATCCTGCTTTGCAACAGTTACAAGGTTTGGAACATTTTCTTATACTGGACTAAGCAGCAGCCAAATAAATACCCTTCAGTAGCTCCGTCTTGTTATTTCCTTACCTGTGACTATTTGGTAACTGGGTCCCTCATCACAGCATTTTGACAATCAAAGGGAAAACCACAGAAAGCTCTGGGCAATCACCAATAATCTTTTGTTGGTAAAAGTCCATTAAGCAAACAAATCTGTTGCAGCAGGCAAATCATCCTCTATAGTTACAAATATCTCCCTCAAGACAAACTTCATCAGCTTGTGTCTTGAGCAGTCTAAAGGGATTGGAACCAATGCGAGATTGTATAGTGGGTGAAAAAGTGTGTCTCATGTAGCAAAGCACAAGCAAATGAGCATATATTGATAATAAGTGTAGGTTCTTTACGAGATGATACACAATTGGTTATAAAAATGCACAAGCACTAAAAATTAAATTAGAATTCAATAATAAATAGTACAGTATAAGGTGATAAGCTTCTCTGTCTTGACATATCCTACAAAGTATTCAGAGAAGACAACCACAGCCAATAGGTAGAACAGTATGTGAACTGTAATTTGCTTTTATACTGATACCATACTCTCACCAAGAGTATTCCTTATAAAATACAGTATGTACAATTTACTACTGATGTTGACTAAAAGTTATATGAAACTGTGACCCATCCTCCTACAGAGCTCTTTCAAACTACAGAACAATTACTGTTTCATATCAACCCATTAGAACTAGATATCTACTGGATCTAATTGTTTTTTCATTTAACCAATGAGGCTCTCTTACACCAATGAGGCTCTCTTACTAAGTAACAAAAATATTAGTATGAAATAAAACTTACAGACAAGCTGATAACTAAATAGTATGGAAAAACATGTAGTACAGTATAAATAAGTTTCATGCATAATCAACATTTGTTTACTAAGTCCAACCAAAACCATCATCAAATACATATCCATACAGAGTCTGTTACATTGCAAATTAGCACTACATACATTCATAACATTAATATTAAGTGTTATAACAATCTCCAAAATCAAAGTACAAAACTCACACAACTCCGGTAAAAAGAACATAACCCTGTATTATGTATAAGAAACAAACAAGACAAATATGATGAATTAACTGTCTATGGTGTTTAATAATGATTAAAATACTAAAATATATTTCTGATATATACACTACTAAGTTCTACTAGCACAGAAAACTACATTTGAAATAAATACAATACAATCACTGACGCTACATTTACTACAGCATGGAGGTAGAACTTCTAACAGACAATAAATAATATCCTACAAAAGCTTACAAATGCCTATGGATGCTTGTCTTCAACTATGAATTAGAAAATGGTTTTAGCAGTAGTATTGAAAAGGCAGTACAATGACTGAATATGAACAACATCAAGACAATTTTGTCTCAGATACAAACCAATTAATGCTGTACTTTTAAGGTTGCTATGATGCCTGGTCAAGGGTGGTATACCAACATTTGGATTTATAGTTATCATGAGCAAAATGTTCATTAAGATGTGCATGTCTTTTCACTATAAATGGACCTGATTCAATGGTTAACTTTACTTTTGTTTGTGACCAGAAATAAGTGCCAATCAGAAGTGAATATAGGGCACAGAGCAATATAAAAAAAAAAAATTTGTCTAAAACAAAAAAGCAAATTTTTATCTAAAACAAAAAGGCAAATATTTTTCATGAGTTTAAATATACTGCAAATGTATTACAGCACCTTTAATCGAGCAGAATAGCTACTCAAGAGGCAAAAAATGAAGAGGCTCAAATTAGCAATGTCACCTTTGACACATGCACATCAAATGATCCTTTATTGTTCTGTCAAGGTCAACCTGGACAGCTACTTCAGTTCCTTGGCTGCCTGGTTCCATGGAAGAGAGGGAAGACAGCCAAGTGCTAAGAATGATGACCCAATCTTCTACACACATGACACCCTTCCAACACCTGTTGGTGTAAATTCTCTCTTCAAGTACTGAACGTTACTTTACTGTGGTGTGCAGTTTTGCCTGCACACCACGGTAAAATAACATTCATTTTGAATGCAAGAAGAAAAGTAGAAAATTTCTTTGTTAAAACTAGACACAAACTTAACTGTACGATCAACTGTAAGGGGTGTGTCCACATTAACAAAACACGTTATTAACACACACTGGAAACTTACTGCATAGATATCACAAACTCTGAAAACAAGTCAGCAACCCTAAGTACAGAAAGAACCTTTGGTAATCGCTGGATTATCGTAAGAATAACTAGGACTACCAATAAGTTACTGACTTGTATACAGCCTGTTTATGATGGCGTACTATGAACTGTCGATGTGTGTTTATGACATGTTTTCCTGTAGTATGGCAACACCCTAACAAGGGCTAAAGCAAAATCTCACTATTCATAACTGGAATCTTTGTTTTCACTGGGTAATATATGGAATTTAAATAGTCACTACATGTAAAATACCATTATGCAAGTTTTAAAGTGGACTTCCTTGTTCCTCAGAAAGGAAATCCACATCAAATAATATATTGTAAACAATTATAATTTAACAGTGATATGTAAATATCACCATAATTACGATCAATCCCTAAGACATATAGTAGGTTTTCAACAATCTTCCACTTTCCAGAACATTTTCAGAGAAGTCACAGCATCCTCTCTATACTGTTCAGTTAAAGTTAGCACATTATCCAAAACTTGTAGTGCTTTTCTCTCACCTTAAAACCTGTTACACTACCAACATGTTATCAATGGATCTGCTGAATTCCACCATGCTTAAAAAACTGTTGTTTCAGATGCGCACAAGTGATAACTTCTCCATGACCAATATATATTTCTCTACTAGCTGGTCATTACATGGACTGTTAGGTACTGTACTTTACTTGTTTGAAAAATGGAGGCCACCTCAACCATCTGTAGGTAATGCCTAGTGTCTTCAGTACAGTATGTTTACTGCATTGCTAAATAGCATTTCCAATAACATAATACATATTGAAATATTCATTATATTTTTTTAAAAATTTTGTTTCATTTCTTTTAAGACTCATATTAATGTCTTATGTCCACTTGCTTCGTGATCATACTGGTTGTTGTAATTATTCATGTTAGCTGTTATCAATAAAGGCACTTTGAATAATTCTTTGGATGTGTGTACTGCATTTTTCAGCTTCTAAATGTTTAAATATGCGAATTCTTTCTCCTTGATTTCTTTTGAGTGCTGCAGTATAAATATTGCACTTGAAGTAGGTATTTGTCTATGATGTAGCATTTCCATAATGTACGCTAACAAGAGCTCTTTCACAGTAAGAACTAGAAATCTATGGTCATTTATGAGGTACTCTGATTGGCTGAATAATACTTTCTGGTGACAGACCTATAATAACTTCTCAATCATTCAAAAAGCTTTACCTTCACCCAACTGGTCTAAAAGAACAGGCAACCATTAACCAAGTCACTGATATATCTTCTGGGTAACTGACAGTTATGACCCGCACTGCCAAAGTCACACTGTCACCTCGGCACTCTACAATTTCCCGGCCAATACCTGAGCTGTAAAAAGAAATTCATATTGTAAACAAGATGGTAATATTAAAAGTCAAAATAATGCTACTTGTTATAAAAACAGTAAAATTTGTTTCACAGCAAACCCTTTACTGTACTTACAATTAGCTTAGCCCACATTCGTTATCTTTGCGAATCCTCAAATGTAAATTAATCATAAGTAAGATTTCATTAAAAAAAAAAATGACATTTTTATGATAAAAAGGGATTTTGACGAAGGAAAAATCTATTTCTGGAGAGGGGACCGTGTCACCCAATGAAAAAGTCCATTCAGCACTTATTTCTAGGTAATTCCCGTTGCTAGATACCAGAGAAAGCTAAATGAAATGCTGGAGTTACTACCCCAGAGCGAGCTCCATCAGATGGAGTCGTGTATGGAAAAGGGTGAACTACAAAAAACACGGAACCTTATCTTATAGAGATCCCAAGGTCAAAAGTCCCACAGGGAGGTGCCGTTACAAACCCATGCACCACTCATGGACAGCACACAAAACACCGCTAGCCGCATTCCATGAAAGCATCACCCCACCAGAATGATGTTTACTATGGGAGGACATGACACATTATGGAGGTGGGTCCCGGTCCCCTCTCCAGAAATAGATTTTTCCTTCGTCAAAATCCCTTTTCTGGATCGGGTCCCGTGTCAGCCGATGAAAAATTAACAGAGAAATAAACATCATTCTTGAACTAAAGAGATAAAAATTCTAAGGGGGACAGAAGACCGAAGATCCAAAAAGAAATTTTTTAATCACTAGTAACAATAACAATAATGTACAAAAGAAACTGATGTTAGCTTAAAATTAACATGACAATGTGAAAAATATGCATAAACAAAATAACTATACAATATTGAAAACCTTGTAACTTAAATGTGTCATTTAGACAAACACATGGATAACACAGCCAGGTGAGAAGTCAAGGCAAGCCTGACTGAAATGACCGTAAGGGGATAACTGAGGCAGTGGAGGAGGAAATGACTAGGAATCAGAAAGGGAACCAGAGGGAGGAACAACGTTCCCTGCCGCGACTGCTGAGAATTTAAGAGCTTCTAAGGATTTCAAATAGTGACGTTTGAAAACCAAGGGTGACTTCCAACCGGTGTACCTGGTAAGATCCGTGAAATTCATGTAATGAAAGTAATTAATGGAGGTGGCCACAGCTCTAATATCATGAACTTTGGGACTGAGTCAGGTTAGCCTGCTTGATAAAGTAAAGGATCTGTTGTCTAATAGCAGACATAGAGAGCTTACCCCCTCCTTCCTGATAAAGAGAGGCCCAGAAGAGATGTGAGAGGACCTGTCTAAATAAGCCCTCAAAGTATGAACTGGGCACAGGGACAGGTCTAGAGGCAGAGGGAGAATTTTCCAAGGTGACCACCTATGCTGCGGATCTTCATTTTTGGCCAGGAAGGTAGGGTGAGGAATCAGCAAAACCTCCCCTGATGGAAGGAAGTCGACGTGGTTGGGTTCCCTAGAGAGTGCAGACAGCTCTGAAATTCTTGCACCCGAAGCCAGGCTAACTAAGAACAACGTTTTCCTCAACAAGGAAAGGTAGGGGCAGGTCTGATTATCGATATCTGAGGCTAACTTCAACACGTCATTTAGAAACCAGGAAATCGTATGTGGACGGGTTACTGGCCTCAGACGTGCACATGCTTTAGGGATGGAAGAAAAGTAAGGGTCTGTGAGGTCAATTTTGAAACCATACAAGAACACTTTTCGTAAAGCCGACTTGACTGTAGTAACAGTACTAGCGGCTAAACCCTTCTCAAACAGTGATCTAAAAAAGGAGATTGCTAAATTTATGGTCATTACTGTAGCCTCAGATTCTCTTAAAAAGAGTGCTAGTTTCTTAATTGCTGAGTCGTACTGACGAAGAGTGGAGACCCGCTTATCTGATTCCAAGAACATGGTATTGACAGGATCAACGTTAGCATCCCTTTGAGCCGCAAACTTCATAAAGTCCACAAAGCCAGGGCATTTTGGATTTTTGAGGAAGCTGACACAGTCTGAGTTTGTACTACTTGTGTTAGTTTCGGACTGGGGATTCGGATGTGGCGAAGTTTCAGTTCTAGTAGAAGAGGAAACCAGCTGCTCTTTGGCCAGTAGGGAGCCACTAGAGCTACTTGACCCTTGAACGTCCTCAGTTTGTGAAGGACTTTTAACAACAAGTTCACTGGAGGAACAGATAGATCACCTTCCACCTGTTCCAATCCAATGACATTGCGTCCGTGAAAAGAGCTTGAGGGTCCAGGTTGGGAGCTACGTAATGAGGGAGCTTGTTGTTGAGCTTGGTTGCGAACAAATCTACCTCCAGACCCGGAACTAGTTGGCAGATCCAATTTGAACGAGCCCCTGTCTAGGGACCAATCCAACTCGAGGGGAGTTGTCCTGGAGAGAGAATCTGCTACGACGTTCGGACCCCTGCAAGATGGGTGGCAGATAGGTGCCACTTGTTCTTGCAGGCCAAGGAGAAAAGTGCAATCATTACCTGGTTGATCCTGTTCGATTTTGAACCTCCCTGTTTATGCAGTGGACTACCGTGGCGCTGTCCAGAACCAGTCTTATGTGAATCTTCTTGGGGAAGAAGCTCCTTCAAGGTAAGGAAGACCGCCATGGCCTCCAGAACATTTATATGGAACTGGCGGAACATGAGGACCAAGTCCCCTGTACTTCTTGGTGTTGAGAATATCCTCCCCACCCGCTTAGGGAGGCGTCTGTGTGGATAACCAACGCCGGAGGAGGAAATTGAAGGGGACTGACTTGGACAGGCTCTTGACAGTCGACCAAGGACGGAGTCGCTTCTTCAAGATGTGGGGATCAGAGACACCTTGTCCCTGAGACTGATATTTGCCCGACTCCGCCACACTCTGTTGATGTCCTTCAGTTTCACTTTCAGCAACAGGTCTGTCACCGAAGCGAACTGAAGGGAGCCCAAGACTCGTTCTTGGGTCCGCCGAGAGGCCCTTTTGGATTTGAGAAACTGTCTGGTTGCTCTGGCTATCTCCTTCCTCTTGGGAGGAGGAAGAGAGCAACTGAGAATTCAGATCCCACTGGATTCCTAGCCATTGAAAACAACTGCTCGGAACCAGGCGGGACTTCTCCTGTTTACACAAAGCCCAAGGATTCTAGAAAGTCGACCACCACGGATGTAACTCTCCGGCATTCCTCGACGCTGGATGCCCAGATGATCCAGTCGTCGAGATACGCGGCCAGCGTAATCCCTTGAGATCGGAGTTGCTGTACGACCGTGTCTGTCAACTTGGTAAAAATCCTTGGGGCTATGTTCAGGCCGAAAAGGCATCACCTTGAAGGAATATGCCTGCCTTCGAGCCTGAACCCCAGAAAGGGGGAGAACCTTCTCGCAACCGGGACGTGATAATAGGCGTCGGAAAGATCTAGAGAGGTGGTTATGGCTCCACGGGGCAGTAGGGTCCGAACTTGGGAGACAGTAAGCATCCGAAACTTGTCGCAACGAATGTAGGAATTCAGACGGACAAGTCCAGAATTACTCTCCGTTTGTTGGAACCTTTCTTGGGAACACTGAAGAGCCTGCCTTGGAACTTCAGAGACCTCACTTTTCTTATAGCCTGTTTCTGTAGGGAGATCCTCCACAAAGTCCTCGAGATCCTTGGTCGTAGCCTGATAAAACTTGACTGGTGGAGGGGATTGTCAATCCAACTCCAGCCTAGGCCCTTTGAAACTATATACTCTGAGCCCAGGGACAGAAGGTCCACCGAGCTCGAAAATGGTACAGCCTCCCGCCCACAGGATGTATGTCACCGGTCCTGTGTTTGCTTCCCCCCTCTGGAGCCTCTACCTCCCCTGTTCCTGGGAGAGGAGCGGGGGGCTCCCCTTCCCCGAGCGAAGCCACGGGGCTTATTGCCTCTGGTTGATTGTCTGGAGCGAAATTTCCCCTGACTTTCATATGCAGGATTGAAAGCTGGGGAGGAGACATAGGAGGGAGCAGCCAAAGACTGATGTGCCGGGTTTACCAGGACATACTGAGGCGGAGGATGGGAGGAAGAGGTCGAAGGCTGACTTTGTAAAGGAACCTGAACCAAGGACTGAGCTGGAAGACGTTTGAAGTGTTTAAATTTCTTACTGGACTTTGTGGGAGGGCTGGCAAGATCAGACTGTTTCCTTTTATAGGGCAGACCCCAACGGGAACGGAGGCTCTGATTGACCCTAGCTGCCTCAGATAAGACTGCATCAACTTCTTCTTGTGGGAAAAGATTAGCTCCCCAGATCAAACTCTTAAGAAGCTTATTTGGTTCATGCCGAACTGTGGCTGCTGAAAAGATGTGCTTCCGGCAGGCCAGTCGGGCAGTCATAAAGTCAAACAGGTCTTGTTGAAAACTCGCCAAGAGAGATTTCGTCAAGACCTGGAATAATGGATCTTCCCTGTAAACCAAAGAAGTTGCTTCCGCTAAAGCCAAAGAGTTCAAAGACCTGGCGAGCCTTTCCTTAGTATCAGCCTCTGTTTTCAAGAGCGTCTCCGGGATCTTAGGGAGCTGCTCACTGAACAGATCAGAGGCGCAGTCTGGGTCAAGCCGAGTCACCGTAAACGTATTAGGGGCTCCCTTCCAGAATTCGGTGCCTCCGGGAAAGACGAGAGATGTAGGGTCCGTCTCACGGAGATGAGGAAGGGGTTTACCTTCAAAGCAAGCCTGGCTAATCAGGGAGGCCACTTTCGAAGTGCAAGGGAGAAGGAGAACATCACTGAGAGTGAACATAGTGAACACTCTCTTAGCTGGTGTAAGCTTAGTGTTCTCCGCTTGCCACTCCGTAAGGGTCCTCATCAAAGACGACTGGGCTTGGTCCCTAGGATAGATGACCGTCTCCTTAGGGACTTTATCAGACCTGTTCCCAAACCTCTCCCTTCAGCCTGGCAAAACCAGTGTAGGGAGATGTCAGGTCGGAGGATAGAACTCCAACTCTTCCACTCTCCTCATGCCTAAACCCTCTATGGTAAGAGTACCTTCGTGCTGGAGCATAAAGGCGAGGACGCCAAGGATTCCCTAGATCAAAGGGAGGGAGAGTGGAAGGGTCAGGAACAGAATGAGACCTAGAACGAGAACCTTGTTGAGATTCCACCTTCTTCAAAAGAGACTGAAAAGAAGAAGCAAGGCCAGACAGCTTGCTGTCTACCCTCGCGTCGATCTTCTCAAACCTGGCGTCGATTCTTTCCAGGAATTGTTCAAAGAAATGAAACGTATCCAAAGAAGGAGGAGGGGGAACTACCTGACGTGACTGAGGCTCCGCTTGGGACCCGGAAGGGGAGGCTGTACTCGTCGACGGAACGGGCTCGTCGTCCGTACGCCGCCGAAGGGACCCCATATCGGCCTGCGGAGTAGGTAAGGTTTTTCTTTTAACGGACTTCACCTTCGAGGGCAATAGACCCAGACGTGCCCGAAAGGTATGAAGATTTAGAGAAGCCTTTAAAAGAAGCAACAGAGGAAGAAGGAGAGTTAAACAGTGAAGAACCTGCCTCACTTACCCCCTTACCTGCTTGATGCCCGGGATAATGCTCAGAGACTCAAGGCCAAGATCGAGTTCCGCGCGTCTTCTGGAGCGCGCCGCCGCTCAAAGCCGAACCGTCTGGAGAGGGCTGGGTCAACTCCCCGAATCCCGGCAATCAACGGAGCAGCAACCTCGTCGGTGACAGAAGCTGTGATCCAAGCGCCGGGAAAAAGGACATTACAAATGTCCTTCGAGAGTATGTAGGGATTGCCAGCTCCTACGTTGCGCCCAAAGCCGCTAACCCAGACTTTAAGGGCCTGAAGCGAAGAATCACGAGACTTGCGGTCAGCCTGCCGGAAGAAAAACATTATTGCGGTTTTACCGAAGGCGGAGGGAATCGATAAAATGTAAACATTATAGTTGGCTAAGAAGGAAAGATGCATGATCACCTACCGAATCATCGATAGCCTGCTCGTAAAGAGCGTAGCAAACATCACATCCGTCAGGGTGCCAAACAATAAGATCCCCTACGTGGACCGCACATCCGGAGTGAGACCGACAAACTTCGTGGCCGCTGGCCTGATGGAGGGCTGCGGAGCACCCTTCTTCTTGGCAGCGTACCACCTGTAAGAGTATGAGATTATGAGTACACTGTGTAAGGTGCCGGAGTAGTGTGCCGGAGCAACACAGTATTAAACAAAGCCGTGAAACCAGCCGGAATGATCCGGGAGGTAACCGGGTAAAAAAATCTCATACCAACAAAACAAAACAAAATAAATAATAAATAAAACAAAATAAATTTACCGGAACTAGCCGGGGTAACATGCCTTAAAGTAAGTGACGGATACAAAATGAAATGAAATGGGAAGGTTAAACTGTCGGAGAAAGCGCATTCCGGCAACTAAAAATAATATGAAACTAGCGATAACGGAAGACCGATAAGCAACGCTAGAACCGCGGAGCGGGAAGCAAGGAATGCGCTCCGATAGAAGACAGTAGTTAGCTAAGTGCAGGGAACGTCAAAAGCCCAACACGAAGACAGTCGGCGGAAAGCTCTAGCTGGCAATGAAGAAGGGACTGAACCGGAGTGTCGTCAAATTAAACGACATGCCGGAGAAGACGTATGAAGGGGAGGAATGAAAACCCCCGGAGGAAGAACCGAAAAAGAACGACCAGAGAGTGGGAATGCACAACGGGCGTTCCGTGTCCTCCCGCCCACTCGCTGACTGAGTCGTTACCCAGCAAACGCGAGAGAAGCAGGAGAGGAACAGGGACAACCTCCTCCATGGGGGGGGGAACAGGGAGATAAAGATGCCCAAAGATGGTGGACAGGAGAGGGGGAAGCCCTCCCAGCCACCAACAGTCCCAGGAGGGAGGGTAAAGAGGTAAAGTCACGGACCGTACCAAGGAGAGGCCAAACAATGCAGAGGAAGGGGGCATAGGCTATAGGCTAAAAGGAAGGAATGCTCTCATAAACCTGGATAAGTTAACAAGATTGAAAACAAATCAAGGGGAAGAGAGAGCACTGGGAGGAGGAGGGGAAAAGGATGGGTCGACATAACCAAAAACTGGAACTAACCTTAAGTAAATACCAAACTAGGGTAGGCTACATGAAGCCCCTCGCTATCCCAGCTTAACCAAGAGGCTCATTAGCCTACGCGAAAAGCCGAAACAGGGAGAGGGAAGCAACATGAGGTCCCTCGCTATTTCAGCTTAACGAGAGGCTTATTAGCCTACGCAAAAAGCCGAAACAGGGGAAGGGAACATAAAAGGAGAAGACCCTAGTAAAACTTAAGGAAAGCGCCGCATTGGAAAAAACGAACACAAAACCTTATGAAGGGCATGTGAAAATTATAAAAAGAATGAACGACCACCCCCTTTTTCATGGAAAAAGGGGGCAATAAGCCTAACGCCCCAAAAAGGAAATCCAAAGCTAACACCAACCCATAAAAAAGGATAAAATAAAATAAAAACATAACAATACAAAACAAGAGGAGGACCATACCCAACACGATGTGGACGTGAAGGGAAATGGCCACCTCGTAACAAAAGAAATATCCATGATAATCATCAAATATCAAATGCATCCGAACACTGGGTTAAAGATAAAACAAAAAACTTAAAAGTACTAACGTAAATAAAATTCCCAGAAGCTAAGAGAAGAGGAGGGCAAAAATAAGGCATGTTAATGAATTGATAAAAGGCGAATAGGCTCAGGGGAAGCCCGACGCTAAAACACCAGCCCTCAACTCGAAGCAAAGGGAAACAAACGTTAATCAATCAAAATCACTAATTAGACCTCATGAAAAGGAAAATGCTCCTAAACACGAAGAGGAACCGTGAGAAAGATCGAAAAAAATAGGGCGACCCAAGATCACGAACCACGCATGGAGGTCACGTGAGGCCATGAGAGGAGATCGAGACAGGCGTTATAAATCCCTTTAATTATTAAACTAAAGGGAAATAAGGAGCCTCAATCGCCTCAACTAAAAAAACGAAATACTGGTACTCAACTTAGGTGACGAAAGACCTTGTGAGGAAGCCAAAATGATGCAAAAAGGCACAAGATTAAAAGCACAACGAAAAACGTGTGACCGATGGTGCTTGCTGAAATGGAATGCGGCTAGCGGTGTTTTTGTGTGCTGTCCTTGAGTGGTGCATGGGTTTGTAACGGCACCTCCCTGTGGGACTTTTGACCTTGGGATCTCTATAGGATAAGGTTCCGTGTTTTTGTAGTTCACCCTTTTCCATACACGACTCCATCTGATGGAGCTCGCTCTGGGGGTAGTAACTCCAGCATTTCATTTAGCTTTCTCTGGTATCTAGCAACGGAATTACCTAGAAATAAGTGCTGAATGGACTTTTTCATCGGCTGACACGGGACCCGATCCAGAAATAAAGTTTTATATATACTTACCCAGTAATTACTTAGCTAATAATACCTTGCCTCGGTAGCTTGGAAGTTTAAAAAATTTGTGGGTAACACTCCGCAGGTTTAGCGCAGGTGACTGGTCCTGCCCACTAACGGGAATATCAAGAACCACTAGCAGACAACCTCATTCTGTTTATGCTGAATGTTCACCAGCGGGGAGGAGGAAGGGCTCTGTCCGTAATTACTGGGAAAGTATATATAAAACTTTATTTTATCATAAAAATGTCATTTTTATATAAGTAACTTACCAAGTAATTACCTAGCTGATTCCACATTGACAGGAAGTGGGATACATGGATATGCAGTACTCTACTCAAAAACATTAAGTCACATAATGAATTTGAAATATAAAGTCACTAGCATTGAGTACAATGCTTGTAGTTCTTTAACAGTTAAGAGAGTCTGCAGTAGAGAATTACCTCTGGTTGTTGCTCAACTTAACCTGTAGTGGCGTGGCGGTAAAGCCAAGGGTCACCTCTACTTAAGTGGGAGCTTTGTAGCGAAGGAGTACTCCGATGGCTACCAAAGCATCAGTGGAAGTTATGCAGCTAAGGAGTTATCTGATAGCTGGCAAAACTTTAAAAGGTGCCCTTGCCCTGGGTGCAGTACCAATGTAAAAAAAGGATTTTGACAAAGGAAAAATCTATTTCTGGAGAGGGGCCCGTGTCACCCGGTGAAATAGTCCATTCAGCACTTATTTCTAGGTAATTCCGTTGCTAGATACCAGAGAAAGCTAAATGAAATGCTGGAGTTACTACCCCCAGAGCGAGCTCCACTAGATGGAGTCGTGTATGGAAAAGGGTGAACTACAAAAACACGGAACCTTATCCTATAGAGATTCCCAATGTCAAAAGTCCCAACGAGAGAGGTGCGATACAAGCCCATGCACTACTCGCGGACTGTATACAAGGCAACACTAGCCGCATTCCATGTTAGCACCCACCTCACTAGAATGAAGTTTATCAAGGAGGAGAGAATGAAAAAAACAGGGGTGGGTCACGGGTGACATCGGCCCCTCTCCAGAAATAGATTTTCCTTTGTCAAAATCCTTTTTCTGGATCGGGTCCCGTGTCACCCGGTGAAATAATAACAGAGAAATAAACATCATTCTTATGCTATTAAAGACTTAAATAGAAACATTGAAAACTAGGAGAATTCTACCCTGAACATTAGTAAGGTCCTCTAAGTTCATGTAATGAAAATAATGTAAGTGGTCACCGTCTAAGATCATGAGCTTAGAATAGCACCTGAATAGGCTTGTATTAAGAAAATACTTCCCTGCAGACCAATGACAGTGCCCCCCTTTTTTAAAGGAGAGGACCTGACAAAATTGCGAGGTCCTGTCTAAAAAGCCTGCAAGGAGAAAACTGGACACAGAAACAGACCTTGTAAAAGGGGAGTACTTTCCAAGGTGACCACCGAAAATGAGGACCTTCAATTGTAGATAGTAAGTTAGGGTGAGGAATTCACAACACTAACCCTGATGAGGGGAAACCAAACTGATTGGTTCCGCCAGACAGGGCAGACAGTACAGGAAAACTAACACTAGAAGCTAGGCTGATTAAAAATTTTGGGACTCCTTAACAAGGAAAGGTAAGAACAAGATGATTGTTGGTTACCTCAAGCTAACTCCGATACATTACTCAAAGACCAGGAAACCGAATGTGGACGGAGTACTGTTCTTAGACGAACACAGACCTTAGGGATGAAAGTTAAGGGCCTGTGAGTCTAGTTCCAACAAAACACTTTCCTCGAGGCCAATGCGGCCGCATCAGTACTGTAGCTTCAAAACTGTGTGAAGAGTGCTAGTTACTTAACTGCAGAACCATACTGCAGTAGAGTAGGATCCCTTAACTGATTTCAGGAAAACAGTAATAACAGGACCAATATCAGTTTCCTCCTAAACTGTAAGATTCACAAAGACCACAAAGCCAGGACATCAGAGTTTGAGGGGGCTGACGCAGGCTGAGTTTATACCAGACGGGACAGCTTGATAGTTTGTGGCTGAATTGGGTTGCAAACAGACCTACTTCCAGGCCCAGGAAAAAGTCACAAGACTACCTGAATGACGCTCCGTCTAAGGACTATTCTGACACCAGGGGGGAGGCCCTGGATAGGGAAAAAGCAGTGACCTTTTGGACCCCTACGAGAAGGGTGGTAGACAGAGGCACCTGCGTCTGTTGGTTATGGAGAAGAATGAACCATAACCTGAACGAAGCAATTCGAGTCCAAAACCACTTGTTCACGCAGCGCACTATTGCTGTTTTGTTCAGAACCAGCCTAAAAGGAAACCTCTTGGGGGGAAGAAGTTTCCCAAGGACAGGAAGACTGTCACCGCCCCCAAAGCGTTGATATGGAACTGCCGAACGTGACCGACTAAGTACCATGTACTTCATTGGGCCAAAAAATATCCACCTCACCCGCCCAGAGAGGTGACAGTGTGGAATACTGAGGCCGGGGGAAAGCTGGAGAGGAACTGACTTCGGTAAGCACTTGATAGTTGTGCAAGGCCGGAGGCCACTATTCAAGCAGGAGGAATCAGGAGGCACGTCCCTGACTCCACCATACCCGGGCATAAACCCCAGCTTTGACTTCAGAAGGAGAACCGTCACTGAAGCAAACTGAGAAAACCCAGGACCTTTTCTTGGGCACGGCGAGAGGTATGCTTGAGATGATGAAATGATAGGACGTCCTTGCTATCTCTTTCCACTTCCACTGGATTCATAACTACGGAAGGCTACCCTCCTGAATCAGGTGGGATTCCTTCCTGGTTACTTAGAGGCCCAAAGACTCTAGAAACCGATTATAATGACCGGCGCCCTCAGGCAATTCCCGACGCTG
The DNA here is from genome assembly GCF_040412425.1 of Macrobrachium rosenbergii. Classification (NCBI taxonomy): domain Eukaryota; kingdom Metazoa; phylum Arthropoda; class Malacostraca; order Decapoda; family Palaemonidae; genus Macrobrachium; species Macrobrachium rosenbergii. The sequence goes on along the minus strand of NC_089782.1, from coordinate 46,809,268 downwards.
GGTGCCCAAATGAGCCAGGCAACTAGATATGCAGCTAGCATAGCCTCCTAATACTGGAGCTGTTGAACTACGGTATTGTTCAAACTGGCAAAGACTCTGGAGCCGCATTGAGGAGGGCATGAACCTGAAGGGGTACGCCTGCTCCCCGATCCTGAATCCCAAGAAGGGATAGGACCTTTCTGCAACCAAGATGTGAAAGGAAGCATCGGAAAGGTCTATAGAGGTGGTTACGGCTCCACGGCGCAGTAGGATCCGAACCCACAAGACTGTAAGCAACCGAGACTTGCCGCATGAATAAGGAAAACAAACAGGACACGCCGGAAAAATTTTCCAGTGGAAGGGAACTTCCTTGGCAGGCTGAAAAAGCCTGACAGGCCATTCACAAAGACCCCCAGAACTCTGGCCGGAGGCTGATTGAACCTGATTGGAGGGGGGGGAACAACAGTCCAGCTCCACCCCGGGCCCTGATAACTATACTCTGGGCCCAGGAACTGAAGTTCCAGTGGCCCCGAAAATGGTACAGCCTCCCACCCATATGAGAAATACTACAGGGAGGAGGCTTGAATGCCTCCCGTGAAGCGAATGCCTTCCCAATTTCTCGGAGAGGAGTAGGATGCTTCCCTGCTCCTATGATAACCCCGAGGGTCAGAGCCTCTGGCCAAATGTCTAGTGAAAATTCTTTCCTTAGGTTTTCGTATGAAGCAAAGAAAACTCCGGCGGAGGCACGTGGGGGAGGCAGAGACACACGGGGTGTTACAAAGGGCTGATGTGTTGGCTGAACCCACACACATCGAGGTGGAGGCTGGGAGTGAGAGCTGACGGCTGTCTAGGGGCAGAGACCTGAAGAGCCTGCACCACCGCCTGAGCAGGGGGGTTCTTGAACTACATGAACTTCTTGCCGGACTTGGGACAGGTCCCGGCAAGATCAGACCGTTTCTGCTCGTAGGGTAGACACCCATGAGAACGGAGGCTCTGGGTAACATTAGTAGCCCCAGACGGGCCGTAACAACGCCCACCTGGGGAAAAGATTAATTCTCCAGGTGAAACTGTTCATAAGATTTTTCAGCCCAAGGCGGAATGGGCAAGCCTGACTTACACCCTGTTTCAGCTTCCGAAAATTGACTCCGGAAGCTTAAGGAGCTGTACGCTGAATAAATCAGAAGCATAGTCCGGGGTTAGAAGATTCACTGTGAATGTATCTGTGATATCTGTCTCCCGGAAATGCCTCAGCGATACATTTTCAAAACAAGCCTGTTGATAAGAGGGGCTACATTCGGAGCACAAGGGGTAAGAAACAGGGCTCTCAAAGAGAGCACGGTAAGACCCCACAGCTGGCATGAACTTGGAATTCTCCGCCTGCCACTCCGTTAGAGTTCTCAGGAGACGATGTGTCCAGCCCCTAGCTGAGGGCTCACTTATGGATCCTGCCAGACAGATGCCATGCTCGTTCTGACAGTCTGGTAAAACCCGGATAAGAGGATACCAGACCGGAAGGGAAGAAATGCCCTTCCACCAACCTCCGTGTGCCCACACCCCCGACAGGAAGGTGCCTTCATGCTGGGAAGCATAAAGGGAAGGCACCAAGATTCCCCAGACTGGAGGGGAAAAGAGGTGGAGGTGTCCGAACGACAGAATTCGAACGGAGCAGGACTTAACAGGTGATCCATTGACAATGAGTCTTGAGATTAATCTCTTGGGATTTAAGCTCCTGGGAAAGGGAAGGCACGGACCATGAGGTAGATAGTTAGTTTAATAGGTTGACAATGACCCTCAAATCGAGCTCCTTATAAGGAGACCCGTAAAAGAGTTTTCAACAAAGGAAGGAGGGGGTAACCGCCTTGCTTTGCTTGGACCGTGTCCCTTTCCAGAAGACGAGGCCAAACTCGTAGATGGCACCGGATTAGAGATCCGAGACGTCCTTGAGGGGGCCCCGGAGCGGGTCTTCTTGGTTTAAAAAAGGGTCTTTTTTTTTTTTTTTTTTTTTTTTTTTACTGACTTCACCTTAGGGACGGTAGACCAGGAACCGTCGAAAAGGGATGAGAAGTTAACGAATCCCCTAAAGGAAAAGTTTGCCTCACCTAATTCCGAGCTAAGCGGAAAAGGTTTGCCTCAATTATTCCCGCACCTACTTATCGCTCCGGGACGATGTTCACAGGTCCGAGAACGAGACAGAAGGCCGCAACGTCTTCAGAAAACTCTCCGTAAACAATTAACTTGAAACGAAGAGTTACGAGACTTGTGGCCGGCCTACAGGAGGGGGAAAAATTAGGACCCCAGACACCGGAGGAACAACTATTAATAAGTTATATAAGATGGAGTTTGGCGAAGGAAAAACCGATAGGTGTATATGAAACCTACCAATTTACCGAGAATCTCGCCCGGAAACGGAGTTTGGCGGAGGAAATCAATAGGCGTATATAAAACCTACCGATCCACCGAGAATCTCGCCCGGAGAGAGCCCAAACACCGAAAGATTAACTATTAATAAACCACAAGAGGCGGAGAACCGATAGGTTTATATGAAACCTACCGAAATAACGAAAATCCCGCCCGGAGACGGAGTTTGGCGGAGTGAAATCGATAGGCGTATATGTGAAACCTACCGATTTATCGCCGAAAGAGCGACTATTAATAAGCCACATGAGGCGGAACTTGACGGAGGTAAAACCGACAGGTATATATGAAACCTACGGATTCATCAGGTAGCCTGCTCGGGAGAGCATAGAGTACAACGCAATCTGCCGGGTGCCAAACGACTAATAATAAGCCAAAGGAGGCGGCGTTTGGCGGAGATAAAACCGACTGGTGTAAATAAAACCTCACGGATTCATCAAGTAGCCTGCTCGAGAGAGCATAGCGCATTTTACAACCTTCCAAGTCAAGAATAAGTCACATGAGGCGGAGTTTGTGGCGGAGACGAAACCGACAGGTAAATATAAAACCTACGGGTTCATCAAGAAGTCTGCTCGAGGAGAGCATAGCATACTTCATAACCTTCCGTGCCAAACTATAAATCCAAAACAGACTGCGCACCGGAATGGGAGCTATAGACTCCGTGACCGCTGGTTTGTTGCAGGATAACGGAGCATTCCTGCACTTGACAAAACCAGCCGAAAACGTATGAGAAAAGGGCATGCTGGAACGGATGCCGGAGCAGAGTACCATAGCAGCCATTAGCCTAATCAGACCAGGAAAACCCCCGGAGAAAACCGGAGAGAAAACCGGGCTAACAGGACAAAACTCATAGACATAAAAACAGAGTCAACGGAACATTCCGAAGCAATCATGTTTGAACAAAATGTGGGAAGGTTATGAACTGTTGGAAGTGGGCGCACTCGAGCCAAGAGAGGAAAACCCCGGAGGAGGATATCCTGAACGAAGTGATAGCGGTGGGGAATAAACGCCGACCACTAAACACTAAAACCGCCGTAGCAGTAAGCAAGGAGAGCGCCCAACAAGATAACGGCACCAACAGGTAGTAGCAAAAAGGAGGGGGAACGCCGAAAGTAAATAAAGCAGAAGACAGTTAGGTGGAAAACGCTAACTGGCCTCGTATGAGATCCCAACAGTGAGGTGTGAACATGTAGGAAGCACCACGAAGGGAAATAGTCGACGTAAAAGGAAGGGGGAAAGATAGGCCAGGAGGTTGGTAACCCAAAGCAGCGACCAGGGTGGGACAGCACTCCCGGGCGCCCAGAGATTCTCATAGATCCCTCGCTATGTAAGCTGTGTTGCACGACAAGAGCGAGAGAAAAAGAGAGGAAGGGCAAAAACCTCTACGGCCAGGAGAGCAATGAAAGATAAAAGGAGTGTGAACAGGAGTGGGGAGAGCACTCCCGGTCACCTCCAGGTCCAGGTGGAGTGCCAACTCAGACACACCGAGGACAATCAATCAATGCAAAGGGAGGGGATGTAGGCTACAACATAAAATAAGGATAATTGCTCTCAAGCCTTGGAAAGTTAACAAACTTTGAAAACAAACCAAGGGGAGAGAGAGAGCAAAGGATAAAAGGGAGAGAAGGGGACTCTCGAAACCACAAAATAACATATATATAGTCGGTAAAAGAAGTGTGAACAGGAGTGGGAGAGCACTCCCGGTCACCATTGGTAAGCAACCCAAAGAAGGATTGAACTAGGATAGGCTACGCAGGTAAACCCTCGCTATTCCAGCTTAACTTATTAGGAACATTAGCCTAAGTGAAAAGCCGAAACAGGGAGAGGGGTGGACGTAGGCAATATATCCAAGCCAAAACCAAACAAAGGGAAGCACCAGACATAAAACACACATGTACAGAACGAGATCACCGACATGAAACTCATACGTACAGATCGAGATCGTCCCCTCCTTAACGATTTTTCCCTGAAGGGAAAAAGTGTTACAGCCAACCCCTAGGCTAACCTAACTGAGGCGATGTAAAGGAAGGAAGCCTAGGAGAGGGGTAAAGGCTAACCAATAACTCAAAAATCATAATAAAACAAAAATTGTCTATAAGGTATATGTAGGAGGATAGGCAGGCCCAACACAACATGGACGTGAAGGGACATGACCGACCTCCAGTTAAATGAAAGTATCCCAAAATTAACAAAATTCAAAAGCATCCAAGCACAAGGTCAAAAATTAAATGTACCAATGAAAATCATGTTCCCATACAGTTAGAGAAGTGAGTCTAAAACAAGGCAAAATAAAGCCAAAATTAAGAAGCGAATAGGCCCGAGGGGGAACCACGTAGCCTAAACAGCAAGACAGCACTTGACCAGGAAGGGAACACAAAATTCACAAAATAAACAAAATTATAAAAACAAAGTAAAAACAAAGTAAAAACCGTAACAGTACCAATGAAAATAAGATCCCCAAAGGCTAAGAGAAGTGAGTGACAAAAATAAAGCATAATGAGGCCATGATAATAAGGCGAATGGGCTCAGGGAAGCTTCGTAGCCTAAACGCTCAACAACACTTCTCGTAATGAAGCCACGATAAAAAGCGAATGGGCCCGAGGGGGTAGCTCGTAGCCTAAACGCTAAACATCACTCTCGTAATGAAGCCATGATAAAAGGCGAATGGGCCCGAGTGGGTAGCTCGTAGCCTAAACGCTAAACATCACTCCCGTAATAAAAATCACTCTCGTAATGAAGCCATGATAAAAAGCGAATGGGCCCGAGGGGGTAGCTCGTAGCCTAAACGCTAAACAGCACTTCTCGTAGTAAATGGGTACAGAACAAACATAAAATTAATCAAACCCACTAAAGTTAGGGATCATTAATGGTAAAATATCCCCCAAAAAAAAGGGATACAAATAAAAACACAAAACAAACATGCCGACCCAAGACCAAGAGAGGTCAAGAGACAGACGTGAGAGGAGATCGAGACGGGCGTTATAAATCCCTTTAATTATTAAACTAAAGGAAAATAAGAAGCCTCAATCGCCTAAAAACAACAAAACCCTGGTACTCAAGTAACTGAAGAAGAACCTTGCGAGGATGCCATAAAAATCCAAAATAGAGCACAAAATAAGGATCACAACGAAATTACGTGTGAACGAAAAACGTGCTAAAATGGAATGCGGCTAGTGTTGCCTTGTATACAGTCCGCGAGTAGTGCATGGGCTTGTATCGGCACTCTCTCGTTGGGACTTTTGACATTGGGAATCTCTATAGGATAAGGTTCCGTGTTTTTGTAGTTCACCCTTTTCCATACACGACTCCATCTAGTGGAGCTCACTCTGGGGGTAGTAACTCCAGCATTTCATTTAGCTTTCTCTGGTATCTAGCAACGGAATTACCTAGAAATAAGTGCTGAATGGACTATTTCACCGGGTGACACGGGACCCCGATCCAGAAAAGAGCCAGAAACACTGTCACCTACACTGAAATAACACCACAACCCATCCACTAAGAGTGGTGGGTGCTTCAGGTACTTTGAACCTCCTGGCTCCTAAAAACTCTATGCCTCACTAGTAGGTGAAGGGATATTAGGAGAAAATGCCATGCTTCCTTCCGCGGTCTCATGCCAGTTACTGATAATCGCAAGGTACTGTAAAAAATTTAATGCTGTTTCCTGTAGGATGATTGTAGAATGGACGTTAGGGACAAGTAGAACCTGAAAGTTAAAGAGGAAAAAACTTTTCTGATGTCTTTAGCTTTCAGTCAAAAAGTAGGGAAATGCTCCCCTAAATCTGAGAGCATCTCAGAAAATAAAGTCCATAGTATAAAGAACCAGATGTTCTAAACAGAGGACGAGACAAGATCTAGCCATAACACCTTAGGTTAAGGATGCCCTTTGAACTACCGATTCTTTTCAGGTAATACCTGAACATCTCAGCTGGACAGAGAGATCTCTATTCATCCTCGGATTTGGTGAGCACTGCTGGGTGCTCAGAAAACGAGTTGGCGCCAGTCGGTGGTTGGGGCCAAAAGTTTAAGTCAGAGAATGACAAGAACTCTTGCTATCACACTATAGAAAAGATGGTCTAGAACTCCTGCTTCCTCCCAGGTAATACCAAAATGCTCCAACTGTACAAGAAGCTCTCTATTCTTCCTCAGAGTTAGTGAGGACTTCTGGGCGCTCAGCAAATGGCTGGCACCAGGCTGTAAGCGAGGCCAGCAGAACTGGCTGCCATCTAACTACTAAATGTCTGGGAGCTGGAGGGTGTTCCTAGGAGCTTTGGTTAGATCTGGCTACTAGCTGTAACTAGTGCCAGGCAAGAAGGAAGCCAGGTGAGGAAAAAACTTGTACTAATGGGTGCTCCTGGGTATATCCCTAGCTGTCAAGACTGTAGAGAGTATTCTCTACTGTCATGGAAGGGTCCTTGTTCTCGGTAAAAAATTCCCAGGGTAAATGAGCAAACCTCGTTATTGAGCCAAACTTAGCTCAATCCCCTTTCCCATTTCTCAAATGTCTTTTGTAGCACTTCTTATAAAAAGTCCCTCTTTTTGGTAAGCACCCAGACAGCCCAAAGCCTGTCCACATAAGAGTGTACCACCCTTGATGGCGTCTCTTGAAGTGAGATTGTTCAAGATGGTACAAAAGGTGGAAGGATTCTGGGATAGTCAATCAATCCATCGCAGCAAATCGGGAACCATAATTACAATTCAGAACAGGGGCCTCAAGGGACATACTAATGCTCTGATGAGTCTGAAAAAACCCAGCCCTTACTTGACCATATCGAACGGTGGAAGAGCGTAGAAGTCCAAGTTATAACAATCTCATAAAATGGTGTCCGCTGACTATGTTAGAAGGTTCCCTTAAGGTGGCAGATGGTCAAAATCTGCCTGCCCCATAGATAGCACATAACTCGACAGATCAGGGGAATCGAGGTCCACTCAGGAGTGAGAGTGGGTTTCTGACAGTTCAGTTTCTCTGCCAGAAATTCCAGTTAGACTAGAGAAAATTTGATCAATCGTTCACAGTAAAAAATTCTCTTCGCTTCAGGGTGAGAGTTAGAGCAAAAAATAAGAACTGTGGTGATGTCTAAAGGAATACAATACCTCAGTCTAGGCTCTTCTGGTATATGTGAGAAGGTTCCATTTTCCAGGGGATACGTCCCGAAAAAACTCCCAGTTCCCCGAGTGGGCTCCCTCAACTAGAATGAGGAGTGAGAAGTAGTCTAAAACTAGACTCATGATGAGTGACCTCTTCCAAAAGACTTAAACTCAGACAATTATCACCGTAGGTCCAACTGAAAATTCAGGTCTTAGGGAAGAGACAGTGGAGCCCAGCTAAGAAAACCTGTCCCTGGTGGTCTTGTGGAACAGGCTGAAGTTCCTGTCCAGAAAAGAAAACAAAAGAAAGCGGAGCGTAGACTTGAGAGAAGGCTTGTGCCATAGCTGTCAAAGCCAAAACTCTCGAACTGGCAGACTCTGTCTCGTGAGACAATTCTCAGACATCTTCCAGAGTCTGTATGTGGACATGAAAACGAAGTATCCTATACAACCACGAACTCCATTCAAGTGCCACAGGGAATGGACGACAGGACTGTATGGTTTGTTATGAAAACCGAACAAACTTGTAGAATATTGTGCAGACTCGCAGATAACAAAGAGGACCAGCTGCCAACCCTGTCGATACCTGACAGCCACGGATACATTGCCATCAGGGCGGGATCGACTTCCTATGCAATAATGCCCAGTGCTGACTCGAAAACACCTCGTACAGACTGACAACATATGCAGCACTGTACTTGGCTAAAACTAATATCTGACATGCTTAAAGGAACTGGGAAAATCCATAAGACACACAAAAGCCTGGCCATATGATAAAAAATGGTCTTGAACCCAACCAGGAATAACAACTTCTGCTGCAGTCAAGCACAATGCTCTAAAAAATCTTACGAAAAATAACTAGGCGTTCAGCGGTGATAGCCTAGTACTGTACAGCTAGAAAAAGCCAAGCACTCTGACGCAGGAGTCTGGCACTCGGGATTTGGCACCAGGCGCCCATAAGCTGGTGCCAGGAGCTCTAAAGATGATCGGGTGCTTTGGAATGGGTGCCTCTAGTGAAAGGGTTCATGGTGCTCCTTTCAGCCCAGAGCCCAAAACAGACTATCCCCAAAGGACAAAAGGACTGAGCATATATGCTTTCTGAAAGTAGTTGTGATTCTTTTGGTAGACAGCTGAGGCTGGCAACACTTGCAAGTCTCCTGTCTTCTAAACCCCTGCTGCTGATGTTAAGATAAAAGAGATCCTTACCCCAATTCTTGACAAGAAATTCAACCAGGAGGACTAAATCCATCTAAGCATCAGAGGGAGTAATGGACGAAAACCATTGTCTTGCTCCCTTAAAAAACCAAAGTCAGGCTCCAAACACCCTGTGGAGGTGACAGCTTTCTTCAACAAGCTCATAATTTCGTCCATCAAAGTCCCTGTCTGCAAAGGCCAATGCTTTGAGGCACTAAATGACGTAACGAAAGAGAGCAATTTGGGCCGTCTGGAACTCTAGGCGAAGGTTCTAGGCGAAGGAAGAACAGGTTAAAAAGAGACAAAACCACCTGAGAGCGTTGTATGGTACTCAAAGGAGGGAGTCTGATACTGTAGAGAGGACGCCCGATGATCAGAGACTAGTGTCGGCCACTTGAAGACATGAGCTAGGCTTTCAAGTGGAAATTGTGCTCAAAAAAGAATAACAGTACTGTATGTTCTTTGAAGAGATAGGCATCGAGCTAAAGAGAGATTGGTGTCAGCCACTAGTAGGCTGGCACCAAATGCATGACAGCTGGTGTTGGGAGCTCTATATGAAGACAAGTTTTTTTGCTGATGGATGCTTGGGTGCTATAGAATCGGAGAAAAAGAACATTCAGACACTGACGGTCCGCTTGGCGCCAATACTGCCGTTCAACAAGCAGAAGTTCAGGAGACAAAAGTTCAAGACTGTCCCAGAAGATATAAAAAGATGTGGACTACACTCTGCTCCCTTGGACTACACTCTGCTCCCTGAGACATTTACAGGACAGCGAAGAGCGAATCTCATCCAAAAAATGCCTCTTCAACTGCCGACAGCAGGCTTGACTGATGAACAGCTATCAGGAGCAAAACCCCTTCGGACTCCCATGGACCAACAGTATGCCTCCTCCCAGGTTTAGGGGAGTCTGACAGTGGCTGTCTGTCGATACCTGGGACTGGCAACAGGCTCCACTGAGGGGGCGACTACCCGTGTGTAAACCCCCCGACCTCCCTTGGACTTCCAGTATGTCTCCTCCCAGGTTTAGGGGAGTATAACAGGGACCTTTGTCTAGGAGAATCGAGGGACGAGTAGACACTTCCTCCACTACACAACACTACACTATTATAAGATTAACATCTGTTAACCCAAACTCATGACTGGCAATCGCACGGGAGGGAAGCAAGGAAGCCAGGTGCGGGAGCAAGTAGGGAAATTCACAAGGACCAGTAGAAGCACAGAAAATTGGAGCCAGGAGAGAGTTGGTGCCAGGAGAGCTAGTAGCTTGGGAGCTAAGGGCTCAAAGGTTGGTGAACAGTTTGGGGGCTCGAAGCACAGTTCCTGGGTATCGAGAACGGCTACTCTCCTCAAAAAGGCAAGTAAGAATAAGCAAATTCTCTCCCCACTACATACTGCCCTTCCATCTCCAGATCTCTGCAAGAGCAAGTGTAAGAAGATGTTCAATAAATCATTTACCAACAATACAGTAGTTGGAGTACACAGGGTACCATTATACAGACATATCTCAAAACATATCAAATACTATTGAGAATTGCAGACAGGTTATGCATATCATTACTGAAAATATATGTCCGGAGGTAAACACAATATTAACATTCAGTACGCTACTCGGGAAAGGCACTTAACCTTTACCGACCATAACATAAGTACACAGAGCATCATTATACATATATATCACAATTACTATTACACATCATTGAGACCTGCAGATATGCATTTCATTATAGAAAAAATCAGTCCATTAGCGAATACAATGTTAAGTTTATTACGCTATTCGGATAAGGAACGTTAACCTTTACCGACATTAGTTAAAGTACCAACATTACCATATACAAACATATCTAATTCCTATCAAATATTATGAGACTTGTAGAGATACATTTCAATACCGAAAATATTGCTTTGGTAGAGAACACAAATTCTACGTTTGTTACGCTAATCGGTTAACGAGGTAACGAACGCAAAATTTAAGATTCTACGCTCCTCAGAAAAGGAAGGCTGAAACCAGTAAGTTCCCTCAAATCTATCAGGGATTAACTGAGGCTCTCAGATATGTGTTCACTACCAAAAAAAAAACACACATATCAGCCTGGTAGCGAACAAAAAAATGTTATTACTCTATTTGGAAAAGGCAACTAATCCAATGTTTACATTATAATGTTACTTACTTATACAGTAACATGTCTCAAACGTAAGAATTAGTTCAGCATCGAATGCAATGTTTACATTATTATGTTAACCTGTAAGGGTGGTAGCGCAGTAAACTACGATAACGGTAGTTAAACAATTTGATTGCAAATTTGCTACTGCAGCGAAATATGAAAAAAAACTTGAATCAGGACCATTAATAACAAAAACTATTCCAACTCACTCAGATTAAGTAGAGCATTTCAAACCGTCAGTGTTATCGCATAGCCTAAACGATTCGAAACGTACTGACCTAATCATAGCCAAGTCTTATACTACGACACCCAGGTTGCTTCATTCTTATGACAGTTCAAATTGTGATTATATCAATGCATTGCGTTGTGTATATTAACTAAACAAACAATATAAACATACTATTGGCACATTCAACTGTTCCTAGCTCGATGTACAGTAGTCAGATTTGCGTGAGCACAATCTCTATTTCATGACCCTCATCGAAAGCACACCTCAAGAAATTCTCCTTACATTTAGATATGCATATCTCCTAAAGGAAATTTTCCCTAAATGTACTTTAAGATGAATAGGAATACTTAAGTGGATTTGTAGGCACCGACAATTATGGCTGCATTCTTGAGTCACCACTAGCTCGAACCACTCTGTATCAAGGTTATGAGGAGACTGAGTTCACAGCCGTCTTTGAAAAGACTGACACTAAACCTTCGACTAACCACCGGACAAACAACCGATACCAGTAGTTAAGCACTATAGTATTACACATATACTTACAATTAAACACACGAAACGGCTAAAACAATGCCTTTTATTACAAAATACAAACACAACAAAACATAATATCCTTCTTCTACATAATACGCATTTCCACTTTACGTAAATTTAAAGAGAATACATAAAACTATACCACAACTTGCGGAAAAGTACAATCTCTCTTGTCGAAGTTTCGACAAAAACAAAAAATACTGTCCTGAAAGCTGAAAGCTTGAAGGCTACCCAAAATCGGTGATAATCCTTCACCCAAATCCAGTCTCCGACCTGCAAATTTAAGAACAAAGCTACCCTCAAAATCAGTTTTACCCAAATGCCGGCAGAAATAGAATGAGGTTTTCTGCAAGTAGTTCTTGGTATTCCCATTATGGGCGGGACCAATCACCTGCACTAAACCTGTGAAGTGTTACCCACGAATTTTTTTAATTTTCAAGCTACTGAGGCAAGACATTGTTAGCTAAGTAATTACTGGGTAAGTTACTTATATAAAAATTTTATTTTAAACTTTTACTCCAAGTCAATGTCAAAACTGTTCAGTGATAAGTACTGAAATGTAAAGGGGCATATGTTCAATGCCATATCTACTACAAAAAAACTGCAAATACTATGATTATTCTAATATAAAGACTACAATGCTTCTACATCAAACACTACGGTAACTTGATCAGCCTATGCATTACAAGTTTGGGTTATCAAAATTATCTAATAAAAGCAGTTATTCTGTACTGTACAGGCAGTCCTCGGTTATCGGCGGGGTTCTGTTTCTGAGGGTGTGATGATGACTGAAAATCATCGCTAACTGAAAATCGGCGATTTCGGCGATTTTCGGGGGTTATTGGCGCAGAAAAGCCCCGATTTTGTTTATTGGCGCCTCTGTGGGTATGTATCGGCACCAATACCCAATTACCGGCGCTGATAAGCGGAAATCGGCAACTTTCGGCGCCGAAAATTGCCGATTTTCGTCGCTAGACAAGCCCCATAAAACCGGATTGCTGTTACCCAAGACCACCGTTAACCGGGGACTGTCTGTACTGTATTATCATGAAAGTCAATCATGAAAGTTCACCATGAAAGTCCATCATGAGAGTTCACCATGTAAGTCCATATTTATTAGTATTACTAAATAGTTCAAACAGAACCCCCTAATAAACATAATTTATTGCTCTTTGTCTTTTTATTACCTTGGTATTAATATGATTGACGGGAATATTTACTAAACTTACCAGCTTATTTTCTATATGAAAAAATATTGCTTGGCTATGAGCAAAGGTAAGGGCTCAATGGATGAAATAATTCTATTAAAACCAGACGTGCTTGATTTTCAACTTAAATGCTCGAGCATAATCATGATTTTAATATACTGTAATTTATTTTACGTCTAGTTAAACTCATTACTATTTGCAGGCCTAGAGGTATAAGCTAACGTTTCCCACTGAAGCCAAGTAAGGTAACAAGAATTTTAATTGTTTTATAGATCATCTTTATTAATATAAGCAATGAAAACAAAAATAGCATTACCTATTTTTTACAAGCTCCTAGGTGAGCTATTATGACAGCTGGCGAGCATTACCCAGAGCAACTCTGTGCAACGACTGATTATCTGTCAGTTTTTAAGTTTCATTATTCATGTGAATAGGGGACAGGTGATTCAGTTCTAATATATTATGTACACTTTTATAAATTTAATCATCACTATTTTGTTACTTTCATTCAATGGGTTAGTGAAGAAGGCGTAAGCTTTATACATTTAAGAAACACTGAAAAAGCATGCTGTTCATTTTATTGGGTGCTTGTAAAGCCAGTCCTCTCAATATGTTTGGAATGGGGCAATGGTGGTTGTTGTGACATCGTAAGATCTATGGTAGACGGTAGTTGGAAAAACAAATGGTGGTGGAAGGGAGTCAGAAGTTTGAGGTGGTAACGGATGGTTGTGAGTGCTCTTGGATATAGTTTTTCAACTGGGTTCGTAAGTCTTTCTTTGTTTATTAAGGTTATGAACTGACTTAGGTGAACAATACAACAAAAGAAAGTAAATAAACTAAATAACTGTTGTATATTGGTTAGGCTAGGTGCTTATTCAACAATAACATTTGACTGCCCTGCCCACTTAATATAGGGAGTTATTTTTTCTTACATTAAAAACATTTACAGTATTTAGAATTACAGTAATCTGTTTATTAAGGAATTATTTTTTAAGTTCAACAAAATAAATTAATTTTGCCTGTTGTATACATCTTATGCCATCAAGTTGGAAAAAATCAAACTTAGCTGTAAAAATCTTGCATAACGAACAACTCTGGTGCTGAAAAAACTCTTTGGAACATCTTGAAATGCTTTTTATCAGAAACCCATCAGTAGATAAGAGACATGAGACAGATTTTCCTAATCATTCTGATATATTATATATTTGACAATAATGATTCAAATAACAGCACTTTTTGACAGAATGGATAACATTTTCCATAGTTAAACAAGAAAAACTAAGAAATGCCTCTTTCGCTAGTTAGTGCCTCTAGAATAAAATTTGACACATATAAATCATTTACAAAATTCAAGTATATCATCCATTCCCTACTTCAAGAGAACATGTAACAATTAAATATGCTCATATGTAGTCCTATAAGATAAAAATCCACAATATATAATCAACCACATCACTTGTCTCACTTGGCTTATATAATATACCAGTGGGTTTGCAGTATATCTGTGATACTAGAAAAACAAATCATTATATTAATCTCTGAAGGTGCCTAAATACAAAAGAAAATACTGAGGTAGGGAGAGATAACACTTCCCTTCTTACAAGTTACAAGATAAAAATCAAGATAATGAAAAAAAAAATGATATACAATTACCTTAGAATTGACGAGAAAGCTCTTCTCGGTGAATTGTGAATGAAATGAAGGGGGAAAGCCTTAAAAGTATATCCTTCAGGCACTGTATGCATGAGAGCAGCTGAAAAGTGTTCAGGGCTACCAACATCTTGACTGACACTACCATAAATCATTTTTCTCTCGTATGACCACAAAGCAGGCATCAAAACATAACTTAAATGTTCATCAAATTTCGTACTTAATCCTGAATCCTGGAAAGCAGCAACAGAGTATGAGTTACTCCCAGATTCTCATATCAAAGAAAGAGGGAAAAACAATATTAAGAGCTTAAGCAAATTAACATAAGAATATTCCATGAACAACAAAAAAACATAATCTCCAACCATAAAAACTATATTATCTAACCTTTAAGAATGCAACTTTATGATCCAAAAATGAGTAAATTTTTGGTTTAAATTATCAATGGGATTTCAATAAAAGATTTTCTTGTGTCTACCACAAAGGATTTGCTCTTGAATGGGATGTGAAAACTAGACCAGGGCAAAGCTAAAGAAGTTGAGGAGTTACATGGAAATAATTAAAAAGGAATTGATGAAAGCACAAAACGTCTAAAGATTGCCCTGTAAAGCACACCGCACATGGCACGCCTCTATACGTTCAATGGGAGAAAATTAGGTAAATAGTATATGTTCTGATATTAGATATCCTCAAACTGAGTTGATACTCTACACTTAAGCATGTCTTAAACCAAAGGGAATGAGAAATTAATATAGTATTTGGTGCATAATATATTGGCATTTGGTGCAAAGCCTAACATACTGTTAATATATGCCAGAAAACTCACTGTAACATAACTTTCATAAAAAACCAATATAATTAAGGGCCAAAAACTGAAGGACAGCTATGTTGAGGAAGTTGGGCAGTTAAGTGGGAAGAAACCATAGAGAATGGAAGAAAATGAACAGACAAGAAGCAACAGATGGGTGCTGAAGGGACATTACAAAGGACTTACACTTCGGTGTTCTATAATCAAGATCTTCAGCTGTACTTCTAAGTCAGAACTTCTTTTGTTGCCATCAATAGTAGACAGGTTGAGTGGCAGGTAACACAATGTCTTGTCAATGACACTAGAGATGGCACTAGAAGACATTTTTTTCCAAGAATTTGTGTCCTCAAGAAGAAAAGTACAATAACCTATTACATTCGATGCCTGAAAAGTGAAAGAAAATGTTATGTGATCTCTCAAGTTACAAAAGCATTGCAAATAACAAAAACTGATACTGAACATGTATAAAACAATTGAAATACTTTACATACCATAGTAGCTTAAGCCTCATCTGAAACTAGCTGCATTCTAATTGTCATCAAGTACTTTACATTTCCAGACTCACATGAGGGCTTGTTCAAACGATATGTTCTTGAAAAAAATGTGAAAATTGAAGCAGGTAAACTTAATGAAGTCAGAAAGTTTTATTTAAAGACCAACAGGATAAGATTGGAAGTAAAAAGCAGGGACAAATGCAGTTGGGGGTGAATAGACACTGCTATAAACCTTTGGTACTATCTATAGAAAGCAGGGCTTTGCTGTGGGGGACTACTGCAATTAAATCACCTACCTGACAAGAAGCATAAAAATGGCTATCATTGAAGACACAGCCAACGGTTTCATATTCATGCACAGGCTTCTGTCCAATCTTATGTACATATCTACAACCTGTGAGGACAATTGGGAAGATTGATAAAAACATTTGGAAAAGGATTACAGTATACTCTTTACATTTTTTTAGGTCACTTAGTCAAAAATAAAAAATTAGTTTAACCAGACAACTGACTTAACTCTTACACAGATGACCTGAAGGGTTTGTCCTTACACAATATAAGAAATAGAATAGAATTAAACATATTTTCTCAAATAATTTACAGCTTCATGACTCTGTTGTTGTACTACATGATACTGTACTCTGCTGCATACAGAGGTACTGTAGTATGTTCTCACAAAGATACAAATTCCTTAGAAAATTAACACAAAGAAAAGGCCAAGTTACTGAAAACCAATAGATTTACCCTATCCAATAATCACCCTTATGAAGAGGTTCATCATCTTCATATTGATCATTTTTACATCAGAATTTGCCTTTAAGGGGAAAAACTAATGTAAAAAAAGACCATGATGATGATGGCGGTCCACACATAAAATATATAGTAATCCCATATAAATACTAAATGTTATCCAGTCTCAGTAAATTTCATCATGTATATAATTTCTAGAAACAATAGTGAAACAAACTCATAACAACCTGTTACTGTCTCCCAGAATGTAATTGCAGTGTATGGTCCTCTTGTCATAATCCAGAAATGGGAAGCACCACCTTTTCGAGTACCTACACACACATAAGCATCCAAGCCAAACCCAAGTAATATACTGCATAATAAGATGCACTTGTTTTCCACTTCCTGAAAATAAGATGTATTTACACAATGACAATCCACCATAAAATTCATGACCAAACTACAGCATTTGCAAAAAGATTTCCTTCTCTTCACTACAAACAAAAGTAAGAAAAATATACAAGAAAATTCTGACAACTGTGTATAGCACAAATTAGTAGGGTATTCTGAATCCAGGTTGGTACATCCCTGAAATTTATAGTCAAGATGACCTTGATCCAAACCTAAAAACAGCACCTTTCAGTTTTCTGGACAACTATAACTTTTCAATCTGATACAGCACTAAGAGCTAGGCTACAGACTTACCAACTGGGAAACCAGAGCAGTGGAATGAGTATACCATGGCTTACTACAACCTGTAGGAAGCTGGTATGGAGATGGTGCTGGTATCAAACTAATCCAACGAGCAGCTTCTTCGGGTGAACGAAGAGCACGTCCAACCTCCAGTTTTCTAATGAACTCGCAAACAAACCTACATCAAAGCACAACAAAGGAAAGTACAGTAGTGCAATTACAGTTTTTATGTTCATTTATGTGTTAGTATTGGTATGACATCTCAAGAAATGGTGTACAAAATCTGATAAAACTTGAGAGATATACTCTGTCAATTAGGGGAGCTTCCCTAAATGATGCACTCTGGGAAGAAACTGGATAGGGTGAGATAGCTTCCATGACTACAAAGCATCAACTATGAGCCAGTTTCTTCCAAAAGCTAATCATCTCAAGAAAGACACCAAAAATTTATAAAAACCTGTCCAACCATTCTAAAGATTTCCTACTATACTTTGTGTGAGCTTTCCTAGTGTGTTAACAGGATATATAAGAAATGTGCTTATCATAGTTTGATGAAACTTGTCAGATAAATTCATATGGTGACCTTTTCAAGGAGATTAATCAACTTTTCATAGAAACTACCATAGAGCTGATATGGTTTTCAGGGAACAAATAGTCAACCCTCAGTATGTTTCTCACAAAAGCTTTTCTTCTTGTGGCCACCTAATAAATACATCTGTAATGTTTCATCTATTCTTAAGCAAACCTGATATCACGTACGGACAAAGTGACAGGCATTGGTAAAATGTTGCAAGAGGCAACTGTTAGACTTACATAATTAGTACTGTTTACACACCAGTGTTTAGGAGATCAGTACTATTTACACAGCAGTGGTTTTCAAGTTTTGAAATATGAAAATCATCTTTAACAACATGAATTTGTATATATTACTTAGGATTAATTACAGCTGAAACACAGTTGATATAGAAGTAGCAAGACAAAGACCTGAAATAAAGACCAGGAAATCATGGAAAAAGGGCATAGATAAAAACCTAAACTTTAACAGGAGTAAAGGAAGAAAGAGCACACTGAACAGTGAAGACAGGAGAGAACTCATTTCAAGTCCAAACCAGTAAAGAGAGAAGCTACAGTAATAATAAAATATTTCTGATGATGACATTAATTCGGTTGTGTTTAAGAGCAAGTTTTTATAATTCCATTACTTTTTCATGTATATTTCCTTGTAATAGGTGTTAGCAAACTACCCTCATGTTCTTTATAACCTTCAAATCTTCCCTTATATATTTTTGATTTTCTTCAGCAGATATCTACAAAGCCTATAAGTTACTCTGTCTACAGTACGTAATTATATTTACATTGTAGCGTTGGTATTTTGTTTGTTTTTTGGCTGTACACTTAACAGAGTTCTCTGCACAATTATACTTTGTGTTTTATATTAGTTTATGTGTTTCAATTCAGCATCTTAATTTCATACTAAGATGCCACAACTTATGTACGTATGTATGCATAGTTTTGACTGGGATCTGCACCATTAGAGTGCAGTATTTACCTCAATAAGAATCCAACATCTATTACTGTTGACCTTATTCAGTCTCTGCATCAGTTGGTCTTCAATAATAATCTCTGCCACATCCATTTAAGTTGGTGTCCATTTCCTTACAGTAACTTTGCAGTTTCTTCTAAAAATTTATAAAATCCTAGTTCCTTCTGGTTAATAATTCATGCTCTTTCCATTAACTTAGGTTACTGCTATATTTTAATTGGCTGTCACCTGTTGTATGATTTTAATACTCTATTATTCCCAACCCTTTATTATTGCCAACCCTCAGGATCTCAGTTACTGTCCCAACTCAATTAACATCTTCAATTAAGCTTGTTATCATATAAGAAGTGACCTCTATTAGACTACAAGAAAATTTAAATGGCTCATACCCACTCCTGTACAGACTGAAAACTAAATTTCAATCTAGCACTTCATAAATTGCATATTTTCAGATTTACAAACCAAAATACACAAAGCAAATATTTTATGAATCTTCCTTCTTTCTCACCTGTTTTGACCCCATTCATCCATAGCAAATATTTTCACAGGTCTAGAAGAATGACTTGCAGCCATTTCGGTAAACTCTTGCCACCACTGTCTGGCATAAGCAATAAATAATCGTCGCCTCTCTCCAAAACGCTTTTTGGTCCCTTCCAGGAATTCTGAGACAGTAGAATGTGGGAGGATTTCTTCTAAGTTAGGAATGACTGTTACTTCAATATCCAAAAGGCCTACTGGAACTTGCTGCTCAGAGCCTAAAAATTAGAGGTAGAAAGACCTTAGTGATACGTACAACATAAAAAGTAATTTTTCTATTACAAATGATAGAAAAGAACTGTATTGTACCCCAGATAGCCATAGCTAAGCTGTTAATTAGAAGAGTCCCTTTTTGTTGCCTCTTCTATATGAAGAACTCATAGCAAATAATGCAAAATCCTCATGGGTTATCTTCCAATTTACTAACCTACTCCCATCAGTTGACAAGACACCTTCTGTGAAGAGGAAGGCTGACTGAGTATAGAACGCCAATCTACAGCATGGACTGAAAGCAAAGTTGAAGCTATTCCAGATGTCCCCTCTTTTCTCACTACTACAAGATTCAGGGGTGCATCAAGAGTTAAAAGGTGTTTACTGTCAAGCATACTACTACAACCTGCAATAAACAAGAATTATAATCACAATGAACTTCATACATTTACATTACAATCAAATTTGAAGAAATTTCATATTTTATTTACAAATCAATCTAAAGAATATAGTATTGTACTGCATTTCAGGCTAACAAATTTAACAAAACAGAAATGACTGATAACCTGGCACATCGTGAAGGTGAGTGAGACCAATGCTCTCCATGGCTCCTATGTTATATGCGAGGGTGTTGTTATCGTTTACTTCATTCAAGTACAGACAAAGTACTACTTTCCAGGTTTCTACTTTTGGATTTTAAACAAGTGCCTTGCTCTTGTGTAACCATCAGCACTATCATCTTTACTTTTACACTCAATACTAAATGTAGTAAGTGCAACAGCATTAATTAAAATTATCAAGACCAAAGTTCAATGTATAATTAAAGTTATCAAGAGCAAAGTTCAATATATATGTCTTTTCATAATGCCAGCAGCAAAAAGATGAAAACTATGAGCTAGTATTCAAAATGAAAGCTACCCAGAGCTATTTCCCACCAACCTGTGTGGATCAGTGACCAATGCAAATTACAACAATATGGAACTATGAAGAAGCATTACTTTCATGAACAGATATTTGGTTCTGTTCATGAAAATAATGTTGTTTATAGTTCCATACAGTATTTCTTTAAATTTCCACTGGTCACTGATCCACACAGGGTGGTGGGAGAAAGCTGGGTAGCTGTCATTTTAAATGCTAGCTCGCAACATTCATTTTTTACTGCTGTCATTATGACAACACGTGTTAAACATTTGCTCTTGATGACTTTTATTTACTGCTGTTCACATACTGCATTTAGTATTAAGCGCAAAAGTAAAGATAATAGTGCTGATGATTAAGAAAGAACAAGATCTGCATCATGATGACAACGAAGCACAAAATTCCAGCATAAGGGGGTAGAAAGGCGAATGGATACCATAATTAAAATTGGCACTGTTCAATGGCTCGATATACACAGTAGACATATGAATTTTTGTTCCTGTGCATGGAGTGTCAAGTGTAAAGTTAATATACAGCCTGAGTACCAGCAATGGTTCAAGATCCCTCTACATGGAATGCTAACTAACAAGAAGAGAAAAAGAACCCTGTTGGTCATCTAAATGCTGATACCCTGAGTCTGAGGAAATGTTGATAGCCGGCCATGGGCAGTTTTCATCTTTTTTAAAACATGATTAAATCATTTACTCAAGAACTTACAATGAAAATCTCACTGGCTGGCTTGTAAAATACATTTAACTAAAACCTGCATTTTTGAAATCGTAATTACACTTAAGAAATATGAAAATGGAGCTTATAAAAAGGATACAAAGTTTTTCCAATCATTCTATAACTGAGGTCAAAATTATATGACCTGCCTCAGTCAGCCAGTTAGCATGGTTTGTCAAATGTTTTAAGTAAGAACATCTATTCTAAACTATCTACCCTACTGTATTAGTTGTTTATTTCACATGCTTGCTAGCAATTAAAATCTACAACTTTCTACGTCAAACTGCATTTTCCTAAATCTATAAATCTGAATTATATAAGAATATCTTGACTGCAAACTGGGTCAGTAAATGAAGCTTATTAATAAATTCGTTATGCAATGCCAAATGGATGAGTGGGACGAGTAACCAGCCACTTGCTGTGTGCATACCCTCAGTTTTTCCCTCAGCTGAGGGAACAAATGCAAGGATGGTTCAAAGTGGGATCAGGGTAAAAAATTTAGGTTTGTATATCTAGAAAAAAGTAATTCCGTTTCAATCTGAAATTTGTTCCTATGGGAATACAAACCTCAGTCATATTTTTTAGGAAATTCATATCTTTCTTGGGAGGTACTGTCTGTGGAACTGACTGGCTGCTTACAGTAGATGTTTCTGTAACATAGTACTATTGCATGACAGACTGTCTCCAAATTATGAACAAGTTACTGTACATCCATCTGCACTTACAACTAACAAACTTCCAAGAAATAAGTTTAAAAAATGTTGGAAAATTACTTTTCAACTTAAGTAACAGCTATTGCACAAATACAAAAACAAAGGCATAATATATACTGAAAAAATGTATAAGTAAAAGACTTACTTTGCAAGTCCACAATAAAAAAAAGTAACGCTTTGATATGAGAAAATACAGGCATGAGTTGCAGCTATCAACTTACACCTATTCCAATTAATGTCTCAAGATCAAGAACCCAACCCAGTCGAAAGTCAGGGGCCATCAATCATCAATCTTTACATAAGAATAAATCCTCTAGAGACACTGGATGAAAATCCATGCAAACTATAAAAAAAGCTTCACCTACCAGGTTTAAGTTTCTGAAGGTCAAACAGAAACCCTTCATTGATTTTTGGCTCACACACACATTGTGCGCCTTGCGAAGCATATCTTGAAGAGAAGACCCAGGAAAAACGTTGGGAAAAGATGGATTGAATAAAGAAAGTTAGTACTTTATGCAATAATACAAACATTTAAACATACAATAGAGTATTAGATAATAACCATGTACAGTGCACTGTACAAACTAATTTTGTACATGCCTTAATACTTGAAACAGGTATTAGGAATTAACAGGGAAAATTAGATTTTTAAAATTAAAATCTATTATGTTATTAAAAACACATTTTAAATTTGCCTAATCCTGCGGTCAGCAGTTCCTCCAACGAAATCATACAACCAAATTAGTTCCCCGACAGCTTAGAAGCATGAGATACTCGGCAGCAGCCAGTTGTCTTATATGTTCTCAAGTGGAGAGACCATTTGGACAGTATAGCATGGTTACAACTGGTGACGAGAGCTATTTCAGTTTTTTCTCCTTGTATCTATCTGGGGATCACATTCATAACTTGAACCTTTGACCCTCTTTGAAGCCTCACAGCTAAGTGGTACACTTCCAGGGATGTTGTACCCTTACTATCTTTGGAGAGTGTTACCAAACTGGAGTTGCCAATAATCTCCACTGCCTGCTAAACAGAAATAATTCCAGTGCACTGTTGCAAAAATAGTTCAGAAAGGACGAAGGGTTGGATATACCACCCTAATATTTAAATACACTGATGTGGAACTTGCTCTAACTCAAAGCATAAACTTAGCACCACATAGTAATATCTTTTATGGTCCCTGGCTGCCTAGCACTGCTTATAATGCTGGGAAAAGCTTCCGTTGGCAAAGCATATTGTATAAATGCAGTGTTTACTTTGCCTCATCCTACAAAAATTGCTTGTTACCTACAGAACTTGTCTATTTTGAGGAGCAGACTTCCAGAAAAGCCCAAAATCTCATCATACATTACACTTGTCCTTAGAGCAAGCCAATGTCCTGTATCATGTCTATCAGTTTGTTTCAGAAGGGCTCAATCCCTTCAGTGTACCTGCCTCACCAACTAACTTGTCCATAATGCAATGTAGTTTGTGGCATCTCAACAATCACCCACCTGAAGCATAAAAATTTTAAGTTTTCATTTTCTCTGCAAACTTTGCTCAGCCATTTTCAAATCTAATGCCCCTCCAAAAAATCCTTGTTGCTTGCTATTGTACAAAACAATCACAAACAGTATTATCATAATGTATTTCTCAACCATACTGTGATAAAAGCTTTGTATTTTCAAATAGCTGTAACCTCTTAAGAACCATCCACACCATAGCTTTTGAGAAACCACATAATTTTCCACTGGTTTGTTTTACATCACTCACTGTTTGCTTCTTTACTTGAAGTCAATTATGCATCCTAGATACAATCTGATCTGCATCTATTTCCTTAATATGAGCTAACTGTTGACAAATATTTTAATGCTTACAAGGTTTATCACTTGCTGAGATATAATGCAAAAACTGAGCAATAATTCACAAATGATCTACTAAAATCAAACATTGTCACAAGACAAAGAACACAAACATGACATTTTTATGATAAAGTAAAGTTTTATATATACTTACCAAGTAATTACATAGCTAGAAGCTTCCTACCATGGCAGTCTAAAAATTAAAATTTCGTGGTGGCACTACCATCACTTGTGTAGGTGACCAGGTACCGCCCAAATTCGGGGACTGACAAGTACAACTCAGCAAAGAGCTTCACGTTGTTTTAGCCCTGATGTCCATATGAGGGGAGGAGGGAGGGCTCCGATTATGTAATTACTTGATAAGTATATATAAAACTTTATTCCATCATAAAAATATCATTTTTATATAAGTGACTTACCAAGTAATTACATAGCTGATTCCACATTGAAAGGATGTGGGTGACATGGGCATGATCTACTCCAAATCATAAAGTAAAGACTGAAATAGAAAAGTTGCTGGCATCATTATAATGCTTGTTGTACCTTACCTGGTAAGAAAGCTACTGCAGGCGGGTACTGCCTCTGGTCAGTGCTCATCTTAACCTGTGGAGGCCATGGCAGTATGGCCAGAATCACCTCCACTTCAGTGGGTACTTTGCAGCCATGGAAGTTCACCAATGGCTGAAAAAGATTAAAAAAGGGTACCCTTGCCCTGGGCAAAGACGAGAATAAAAAACAACGCTGTCACCTACAGTGGAATGAAAACCCACACCCCGATCACTAAAAACTGGTGGGTACTCCAGGTACAATGTACCCCCAGACTTCCCTTAAACTTAACACCTTATGAGAAGGCGAGAGGACACTAGGGGGACAGAGAGCCCCATATGCTTCCTTTCCCAACACCATACCAGCCACGGATAAAGGTCTGCTTACTATTTTCGAAATCAGTTTTGAAGTCCTTGAGGTAATGCGAGGTGAAGACTGACTCGGACCTCCAAAAGGTTGATTGCAAGATAGCTGCTAGAGACATATTATGTCGAAAAGCTAGATATGTGGTGAGAGCTTGAACCTCGTGAGCCTTTATCCGAAAAGATGGTAAGATATCTTCTTGAATCTGAGAATGTGCCTCAGTAATTAAGCTTCTCAGAAAGAATGACAGGGCATTTTTCGAAAGGGGATGTGAAGGGTTCCTCACAGAGCACCAGAGATTGTTTGAGGGTCCTCTGATCTTCTCTGCCCTGTGGAGGTAATACCTCAAAGCTCTCATGGGACAAAGTAGTCTGTCATCCTCCTCCGATCAAAGAATGTCCATTAAATTCTTAATGGCAAATGAGCAGGGCCAGGGATTGGAGACATTGTCATTCTTGGTGAGGAAACCAAGGGAAAGAGAGCAGATAGCATCCCCTTGCGAGAACCCAACTCTCTTGTCTATGGCTTGGAGTTCACCGATGCGTTTGGCGGTAGCCAACATCACTAGAAAGAGAATCTTTTCAGTGAGGTTCTTGAGAGAACCTGAGTGAAGGGGCTCAATGGAGGAGTTTGCGAGCCACTTCAAAAGCACGTCTAGATTCCAAGACACTGCAACACGTTCCTGTTGCTTGGAAGTCTCAAAAAGATCTGATGAGGTCACTGACATTTTGATTGGAAGAAGGTCCAAACCTCTATGCTTAAAAACTGAACTAAGCATTGACCTGTATCCCTTAATAGTAGAGGGCAACAGCTTCCTAGAGGTCCTGAGGTAAAGGAGAAAGTCGGCGATCTGGCTTATAGTCATTTCAGAAGATGAGACATGATTGCAGCTGCACCATCTTCTGAAAATTGTCCATTTGGACTGATAGAGCTTGCTAGAAGCAGCTCCCTTCATCTAGCAATACAGGCAGTCCCTGGTTATCAACAGGCTCGGTTATCGGCGATCTGGTTTTACGGTGCTTGTCTAGCGATGAAAATCAGGAGTTTTCAGCACCAAAAATCGCCGATTTCCGCTTATCACCACTGATAATTGGGTTTTGGCACCAATAACCGAAAATCGCTGATTTTCGGCTATCATCATGCCGTCAGAACAGAACTCACACTGATAACTAGGGACTGCCTATAGCTTCTGCAGCTTGCCGTGAAAAGCCTTTTGCTCTGACAAGGCTCTTGACGGTCAGAACCCTGTCAGGGCCAGAGCAGACAACCCTTGATGGAACCTGTTGAAGTGGGGCTGTTTGAGCAGCGACTGTTTTTGTGGAAGCACTCCTTTCTGGGCCAGAACAGTGCCACACAAGTCATCGTGATGTTCAGATGAGATGAAAACTTGTTGATCACCACCCTAATCAACCCAAAAGGGGGGAAAGCATACACGCCCAGGCCTCTCCAACCTAAAAGCATGGCATCCATCGCCCATGCTAGAGGGTCCAGACCTGGGGAGCAGAAGAGAGCAAGACGGTGGTTCCTCGATGTCATGAAGAGGTCTATGGAAGGTTTGCCCCAACGCTTCCATAGATCGAGACAAACTAGGGGGTCTAAAGTCCACTCCGTTGGCAGGATCTGATGACAACGGCTTAATTAGTCTGCCAGGATGTTCAGTCTCCCCCCTGGACATATCCAGAACTGATCGTGACTTGATTCTGCTTGGCCACCAGAAGAAGGTCCTTCGCTGCCTCGCAAAGAGTGAAGGAATGAGTGCCTCGCTGCTTGTGGACATAGGGTAAAGCTGTGATGTTGTCAGTGAAAACTGCTACTATCTTGCCTGTCACTAGTGGAGAGAAGGCTTGAAGACCCAGGTGAATAGCCTCAGCTCTTTGACGTTTATGCGCATGGACTTCTGCTCCATTGTCCATGTCCCTGAGACTCTTCGACTCTCCAGCAGGGCTCCCTAACCTAAATCGGAGGCATCGGAATAAAATTCTAGGCTGGGGTTCGGAGGAAGAAGAGAAATCCCTACCTGAAGTCGCTTCGCTCTTCTGACAACCACCATCAAAGATCCTCCTTGATCTCCGACGAGATCAGGAAGACGAAGAAGTCTGACTGGGTCTTCCTGCACCATTTTGCCATCAGATAAAATTGCAGGGGCCTCATGTGATCTGCCCAACTTCAAAAACTGTTCCACTGAGGCCAGTTTGCCCAGGAGACTCGTCCATTGGACTGCTGACCAGGTCCTGAGAGAGAAATTCTTGAACAGAGAAAACCCCGAAAAGCTCGAGTCCAGAATCATCCCCAAATAGGGAATCCTCTGCATCAGGGTCATCTGTGACTTTTGAGGTTTGATTAAAATGCCTCACTCCTGTGTTAGGCGAAGAGTTTTCTTCAAGTCCTCTGCGCACTGCTCTCCAAATTGGAGCGGAGAAGCCAATCATCCAAGTAGAGGGATACGTTGATCCTGAGAAGATGAAGCCTTTTGGCAAGAGGAGCAAGGATCCGAGTGAAGACCTGTGGGACCATGGACAGACCGCAGCAAAGGGCAAGAAATTGGAGAACTTTGCCCCAAAAGACGAACCTCAGAAATTTTCTGGAGTCTGGGTGGATTGGGACGTGAAAATATACATCCTGCATGTCCAGGGTGACCATCCAGTCGCCCTGATGGAAAGAGGACATGACTGAGCAGTTCATCTCCATAAGAAACTTCATTTTCACAACGACTGAGTTCAAGGAACTGACGTGCAGAATGGGCCTCCAGCCCCCAATGACTTGGGGACTACATAGAATCGGTTGTAAAAACCCTCCGACGTTTTGTCCATTACCTCCCCTACTGCCCCTTTTCGAATATGGGACTCGACATCTTGAGAAAGAGCCAAAAACTGCTTGGGCCCTGCCAAGAAAGCCGTTAAGGTGATCAGTGACTTGGCCAAAGGAGGCCTTTCTTTGAAAGGAATGGAGTAGTCTCTCTCCAGAACTTGGACAACCAAAGGTTCCACCCCTGTGCGGCTCCATTCCTCCCAGAAGAGATGTAGCCTGGCTCCAACAGGGGCGCGAAGGAAAAAATTCTCACTTCTTGGCGGCAGGCTTGAAACTTGTTTTCTTGATGGACCTCAATGGGGGATGAAGGTTTGTCTGAGGTCTAGACTGGGGTCTTGATCTCCCTCCATGAAAGGGATGAGACTGCAAAGGCGAGAAAGACTTGGGAACTAAAGAAGGAGTCTCCTTCGGGCATTTGGTGGACTGGGCTAAGAGGTCCGTCATAGATTTCTTCTGCAGTGCTGACAAAACCTCCCTGACTGTATCCTGAGGGAAGAAGTGTGTCTTGTCTGGGGAGAGAATAAAAGAGCCAACTTTTTAGTTGCGGTTACCCCCTTCGTGGAAAAAGAGCACCACAGGTCCTGTTTCTTTAAAATCCCCACTGAGAAAAGGGAGGCAAGCTCAGCAGAACCATCCCTGACTGCCTTGTCGGCACAGGATAAAACACCTAACCATTCGCCAGCAAAATCTTCTGCTAGCCCTGGGCAGTCTTCAATCTTTCTCGCTAAAACTCCCACTGTCCAGTCAAAGAAGCTAAAGATCTCCAGGACTTTAAAAGGATTCCTGACGAGTTGGTCAAGATTGGGCGAGGAGAACACGATCTTTGCTGAAGAGAAGCGCTCTGCTGACGCCTGGGAACGGCAACAGGTTCGGCAGAGGGGGCGACTACCTGTGGGCAAACCCCACCAGCCTCCTTTGGACCTCTGGTATGTCATCTCCCTGGTGCGGGGTAGTGGGACAGGGACCTTTGTCTAGGAGCGCTGGTGGGACGGGCAGCCACCTCCTCAACATGCACAACACTGTCACTTTGCACTGCACTTGCACTGACACTGGGGACACTGAAAGCCTTCTCTACAAAAGCTTTAAAAGAAACACCCAACTCCATAACCGTGTTGACTAGGAACTCAAATTTCTTGTCACACCTAGATTTGGGGCTGGCAATGGCATCAAGATTGGAAGCATGGTAACTTGGTAAAGGAGTATGAGACAAAGAGGTGGGAGGGTTGAGGATGGGAGACAAAGCAGGAATTTGAGGTGAAGAGATAACGATATCTTCTGCTGCAGAAGGAGAAGGAACAGGTTCAACACTAGTCCTATTTTTGGCTCTAAGGGCAACCTTCCTCTTCCTATCCCTCTCTAACTTAACTAAGTGAGATTTCAACACTTTCCATTTTTGATCATCCCAACCCCAACACTCAGAACAAGTAAGATCTTTATTACAGTCCTGCCCCCCTACATTTAACATATTTAGTGTGAGGGTCATAAGCAATCTTAACTAACCTAGTCTTACATCCTTCGGAGCAATACCGAACACTAGAAGAACTAGAGTCTGACATCCTGAATAATTTGTATACAGTTAACCACAGCTAACAATATAACTAATAACAAAGCCTTTGGCACAAGACCGAAACAAGAAATCTGAGTACTTCACCAAAGAGACTGGAAACAAAAATCCAAAAAAGATGAATGACTGCACCAAACCACCGATGTTGATCAGGAGCCAGCAGAAAATGAATTGAAGCTCTTTGCTGAGTTGTACATGTCAGTCCAGTATGTAGGGGGCAGGGGGGGGGGCCTGGTCACCTACACAAGTGATGGTAGCCCCACCGCGAAATTTGAATTTTTAGACTGCTGTAGTAGGAAGCTTGTAGCTATGTAATAACTTGGTAAGTCACTTATATAAAAACATAGATTACATGATAAAGGCTCAATCAGAGAAACAGGCACAGAGCTAAGATGTTGTCACAGCCAGTGACAAAGCCTGAGGGAGATGGATAGCAAGGAGCATATTGAGTCACAATGTACCCCATGCCAACAAGTTTAAATAGGAAGCTTAAGTCACACATTCAATAGTCCCTCATACTTTATCAGACGTTCATATTATCAAAATTAATCTTTTAGACTACTTGGTCACATTTAGACTCTCAAAGAGCTGGCACAAAAGAATCCATTCTTAAATTATAAGAAAATTGGAGTTTGATACAGTTAAAGTTGAACAGCCCAGTGAGAAAAGATTCCAGAGATCAGATGAAAAGTATAAGACAGAAAATAATTCATCTAGGGAGGCCAAGGGATGCTGCAAAAATACCTGAGTATCATTTCAAGGGCATTACAAAACATACTAAACAACAAATCTAAATCCACTTCTCGACCTCATCCATAAAGATTTGCACAGCATTTGAATATTTAGCTGTGTAAACATTAAACTATTAACTGATGAAAATATCTTTTAATATAACAAAAGCCTCCATTAAAATTTACATGTACTCTAACTTACCTTTGACCATCAAGGGATAAGTGAATAAACAATGAACTTTGGTTTTCAGTTCTGTATTTCACAGTTTCTTCTCTCACATGATCCACAAAAGCTCTGCCACCTTTCACTTTCACATACAGATATCTTCTCCCAGGTAAGATTTTTTCTGTAATAATATTAAAAAAATTGCTGTTCTATAACAACTTTTCCCTACACTACTGACCAACCAAAACAGAAAGCATACCTCTAAATTTACTGCAAATATATGGAATAACAAAAATAATGACCTTTATGTTTCATGAGTATAAGGAATACAGAATATTGTACAACTTAAATACAGTGAAACAAGCAACAACTAGGAGATTCACAGCAAATCAGCAATAATATTAATCTCAATATCAAGTAACTACAACTGAACAATGAGAAAATACACAAAATGCAAACTTGTAAGAAAAACTTCAAGTTATAACTGGCCCTTTGCTGTCACACTGATACTGTATTAAACAAATACTATACTGTCTAAATGAATACAAACCTTGGATTTTTGCTGGTAGTTCAACAGCTGATAGTTGAGTGGGCAATTTTGTTCTAGAGGTTGTAGAAACTCTTTGCAATAATGACTGAATTGTTTCTGTATCCAAAAGGCAAGATACAATCAATTCAGGATCAACAGATGTTAAGCTTCCATTATCTTGTGAAATTACTTCTCGAATTACCTGGTCAATAGCTGTCCTTACATTCTCCTGAAAAATAAATACTCATCACTGTACATTAAAATACAACATAGAAAAACAAACCCAAAAAATAAGTCTGATGAATTTCTACTTTAAGACAGATCACGATAAGTTCCTTGGCAACCTTCCTGTCAGAGATTACTTACACATTCCAAGTAAATTACGGTTCACATTACAATATTCATACATTTCTGAGATAATGATGAAAGGGAGATGGAAATGGCCTGGCCATGTCCTTTGCACAACCCCTGGGAGAATACTATTTGTTATAGTCAGCTGGGCTCCTATAGGTACAAGAAGTGCTGCATGACCCAGACCTTCTTGGATGACAACTACGAGATGGAAGGCAAGAGGTAAGTGGAGAGTTATGGAATATGAAGCACAGGAAGACATGAGTTGTTGAATTTCACGAGGCCCCATACATTATGAGGAGTTGGATGCAATAATGATTAAAAGATCACTGTCATAACATTGTTAGAAGCTTTAAAAAATTCAGTTAAAAGGTATATACCTAAGGTAACTGATATTTAGTACAGTGTTTGATAAAGTACCATTTTGGATTTTTAAGCTTTTATATATATCCTTGTGCTTCATATCTTGAAACATTTTACCATTATATTAACTGATGAATATCTGTCTTTAGCCTTCACTGATTAACATGTCTGCCTTTACGCTACTGATGCCTAGAAAGGAAAGTAAATTCTGAAAGACAACTCACATATCAAGTAGAAATTTTCCAAGTTATGGAGTTCCCCCAAAATTATTTAGGTAAAACTTTACTTTAAACTATTATTGTTGGAATTAAAAATATCATTTCCCTATGTTTTAATGTGTGCTTTCATAACTTCTGATGTTCATTTCACTAAGAAATGACCTGACCAACCATACCTAACCTAACCTAACCTAGGGTAAAATGTCCTTACCCCCTGCTGCATGATATTGGTCTGAAAACATTCCAAAAACTTCTCTTATTCTACATGAGAACTATCAATGGGATTAATGGCTTTGTATCTCACTCATTTTGAGTTTTCTCCTCATCCAAAAAACAAGCTTTTACACTGTGGTCCCCCAAATGTAGGATATAAGGGTGAGGTTCCCAATCTCTAGCTTAAAAGGATTCATCTGCAAAAAAAAAGAAATATTTAAAGCATACATAAAAACATATTAAAATATTTGCAAGACCAAAATGTATTAATAGTTTTAAGTAAAATAATATCATTTCTTATATGAAGATAGGCATAGAGGAAAACAAAAAGTGGCTTGAACAAAAAAAAAAAAAACATAACATAATACATAAACCATGATGGAGCTAAGCCTAAATGGTCAGAAAAATATTTGGGTTATGTATCTGCCGAGAAATTAACAAAACCTACCATACAACAAGGCTACCCATTTCTGAAATACAACCTCTCGTATATATGTTATAATCTTAAATAAAAACTCCCGTTCCAGTCGGCCTACGGTGGGTTACACTCAGGTAAGTTGGGCTAGGTTATGGGACAATTCACGTACCGGTAGCCTAAATTTTGGCCAAGAGAGCGTCATTGACAGTCTACACAGCATGCTAAGCTACGCACCTTCTCAATTTCTGCTTTAATTGCTCCTTCTAGTGAACTTGGTCCTTTTGGCTCTACACTTGACATTTTGAATGGTCTAATGAGTCAACATTGACAGGTTGTCGGCACTCCGTATGAATATAAACAAACACTTCTTCTTCTTCTTTCCTTTGATTAAAATTTGCTTTTGATTATTCACTCTTTTTAATTTTAACTTGACGAACAGAGGTTCTTTTGCCATGCTTTTAATCACCGCAGCATTCATTATTGTTCATACATTTTATATATATATATATATATATATATATATATATATATATAATGCAAGCGAACACCTGGTATAAGCCCAGACTGGTTTCTTCTTTAGTTTTTTTTTTTAAGAATTCTTCGAAGGGACTGATACACAGGGGTAAAAATTTACATAATATATGATGGAGTGCCAGTACAAATGAAGACAGAGACGGCTGAAAAAGCATTTGTGCCCTTAACAAATCTTAGTTTTCGTTGCAGGTGAGCTCACACCTTTGTCATCAAATCAGGACAAACTATCTAGGTTATATATTTTACGACGACTTACAAGGGGTGTATATTATAATTCCGTGTAATCCATGTGACAAATTTTACTCTGGTCAAATTAGAAAATCATTGAAAAGAATACAGGACAATATAAAATACTTATGAGATATGCAACGGACAACAGTGCAATTTTTTCACTCATGTTGGTGAAAATAATGATGTGATCAACTGGAAATTAAGTTAAGATGCAATACAGAGTTGAATGGTGCAGTTTATGCAAAGTTGTTTAACACGCTGCTGATGGGTTGTCTGTTTAGGTGTGTAAAATGCGTGTGGTGTAGAATTTTCAGCACGGAAGTTGCACCCACAATTCAGCAGAATACTACAGTGATTACCGTGTTGCTTTATCCTGGAGCCATTGTAATGATGGAAATCCCACATTTGAATTAATGGCAATACCCTTCATAACTGGTGGACTGGAAAAATTAATTGGTTTTCATCTTATCAAGACGCAACGTAAACCACTCGAAGTTGAAGTTGTCTATGATCGAGTGTGGGTGCGTGATGAGTAAATATATCAGAGTACGTAGTTGCGTAAGCTCAAATCACACTGTTCGAAACGTGTACGACAACGCGAGAAGGAAAAGTAATGTAGCTCCCCACGTTGTCCCTTTGAAATACCACATTTCTCCCTTGTAAAAGGGAACCAGTTCTAGAAGGGAACAATTATGGAAGGAATCCACCAGGAATAAGTTGCTTTCACAATGTATCCACCTACTGTTAAGAACTAAGAAACACTAAAGAAACCGCAGGAGTCAGACTTTCCATACCTGAACCTTAACCTCAAGATGGAGATTCGTCCGTCTTCGGCGTCAAGTACCAGTTCCAGCTAAGAATAGGCCTAAGATTATTGTGTGGTACACCTTTATTAGCTTAGGCCAAGTCTTAGATTGTTATGTGTAGTCTTAATTAATCGTCCTAAAATGACTGGTAGCTTCCGAGTGTGAATCAGAGCAATTGA
This sequence comes from Macrobrachium rosenbergii, assembly GCF_040412425.1. Taxonomy (NCBI): domain Eukaryota; kingdom Metazoa; phylum Arthropoda; class Malacostraca; order Decapoda; family Palaemonidae; genus Macrobrachium; species Macrobrachium rosenbergii. Next base: position 46,775,579 of record NC_089782.1, on the reverse strand, counting down.
AAGACCATACACTAATAACATTATACCATCCCTGTTGGAGGAAAAAGACTACGTGGAAAACATTAACACACACACACACACACACACACACACACACACACACACACACATATATATATATATATATATATATATATATATATATATATATATATATATATATATATATATATATATATATATATATGTGTGTGTGTGTGTGTGTGTGTGTGTGTGTGTGTGTGTGTGTCAGCACTTCACTCTTCAAAGATGGGTTCAGCAATGGGATTTAGCCGTTCTTGCTAAGAAACTTCGACAATTATTGCTACGTGACTTGATTAAATATGTTTATATAAATAGCCTTGTAAATATGCTCTGTCATTCGCTAAGAATAACTCAGTCTTGGGTATTTTATTAATATCCTGATTCTGCTGTGAATAGGCAGTCTTACATAACAAAAGGTACACTTACCTCCTACAAAAGAGGCAATTGTTAAAGTTGTTTGTCATCTGAATTATGCAAGAAAGTCTTCTGTAGTTATATACTGATTTACTGTCTCAAAATAAGTGTTCACCGACTCCAGGAAAGTCTTCTGCTTACAACATTCGTCTTAGCAGAGTCTCTTTTGTGCTGGGTTGATCATTTGCTTTAAGTTGGTGAACAAAATTCTTGCATTTTATGTATCAAAGTAGGTCAGTCGAAACTCCCCCATTTTCATATGACAGACATCTGCCGTACGCTGGTTTTTATAGCTGTGTTGATGATAAAATCGCTTTACCATTACGGTTACCTGGTGTAATTTTTCAGTGTTGGTCTTTAACTTTCCTTTTCCTATTTCATTCATTACTGTAGTTGCTATAGTATCTTTCGCGGCCATGCTGTTCTCTGATTAATTGAACTGAATATTTTTTATATAACTCTCAAACTTACATTGGCTGCAATGATTAGACTAGTTAGTTAAGTAATTAGGTAAAACTGCTATTAAAATGACATTTCAACCTCTTCCTCTTTTGTTTCTAAGGTTACCTCTCTCTCTCTCTCTCTCTCTCTCTCTCTCTCTCTCTCTCTCTCTCTCTCTCTCTGTGTGTGTGTGTGTGTGTGTGTGTGTGTGTGTGTGTGTGAGTGGCAGAGTCGACGCGTGGAACCTCTAATTTCTTGTACAAGATGTGAACTCAAGTTCGTCATGTTTCTCAGAGACAGCCGTCTCCTGAATGTCGTCTAGATAATGATCGTGGATCGTATCGAATTACAGACTAATGTGCTCGGCTAAAACTTCTAGTAGTCATTCCCACGTAGGCTGTCTTTCTTACCTATCTGCCACTTTCGACGCGGCAGTCACTTCGTTTTTTATGTTTGTTTGCAGAGGTCGAGACTCCCGGTATCGTTTCATTAAAAGTCCAGTATTCAGTCTTTACTGTGAAGCGTGTCGTCAGTTTTAGGTAGTTGAGTGGGCCTATGAGCTAACGACGTCCGGCCAAACCCAAAGTGGCTTCAGTTATGTATGACAGGGAAACTAAAGATCTGCGTCAGCTAAGTTCGATTATTTCCTGGACGAAAAAGAAAGAAGTAGACCACTAAATATCCCTGTTTCTCGGGAGACCAGTCAGCCAATCAGTCATCACCAAATCAAAAAACGTCTCTGTTGTCAGGAAGGTCATTCTTCAATCCTCATGTGAACATTTAGCCCAGGCCCGAAAAAGTGTGAGAGGGGAAGCAAGGGGACTTGACTCCTGAATGAAGCATGATAGCTCTGCATTCTAAAGAACAGAAAACGGAAGCAGGAAGAGTATTCCGCAACTTGTAGTCAGGGCCCAAGCATGGGTGGGGAATGGTACTACTTTCCCGAAGCCCAGCAGTCTGGGGAAGAGGGTACAGTGATAGCAGCTTATTTATTTTTACTTTTCTTTTTAGGGAATAAACAAAATCAAAGTTTCCAGAGAAGAGAGTGACAAAACGTAAAAGATTTCATGATGAAGTACTGGATGAAGGTATAAAGTCAACAAAAGAATCCGCTGAGGAATCAGATTTCAGGATTAATGTTTTCTATTGTACTTTAGATTATATTGTCACTGACCTGGAGCAGAGATTTAAGGCAGTCAAGGGCATATGTGACACTTTCAAGGCAATTCTCATGTATGTTTCTCTGAACGAAGCTGAACTTGAAGATGCCTCAGAATACCTGGCTTAGAAGTATTCTTTGGATCTGTCTCATAATTTTGTTAGTGAAATGTTGCATTTGAAGAAAATATTTAGGTTTTTTCCCCACTCAGAGAAAGAACTAGCTCCTCTTAACACTGAATGAAATATACAGTAAGAAACTCCAGCCAATCTTTAGTGAAGTTTGCATAGCACTTTGTATATTCTATACATTGCCTGTCACAGTCGTTGAGGCTGAACGCAGTTTCAGTAAAGTGTCCAACATAAAATCTTTCAAAAGAGCGACCATGGGACAAGAGCGCCTGTTATGTTTGGCACTATTTTCAATAGAGAGCGCACTAGCCAGATCTTTAGATTACTGCTCACTTATAAATGATTTTGCTAAAAAGAAGGCAAGGAGGGTGGAACTTTTGTAATGGTGTTCTCACATTAAGTCACTGTACCGTAGCATGATTCCTTTGATAAATTATTTTGAAAAACCTTCATGCCTAGTCATCCAGTACTCTTGAATTATCCTTTTTAACCTGAAAAATTATGGTACTGATTGAAATATTAGTTTCGTGTTCAGGTGTCATAATTATCAAAAAATTACGTTTTATACTGTACCATGTTATTACACAATTGTTGTGGAAATTTGAATGTATATATCTGTATTATTGATTGAGTTAACTTTACAACATGATTTGAGATGCGTTATTCTTTATGTATGAGTCAGCTGAGTTCTTGTTGTGTATTTGCTTTGCAAGTTATATAATATTATTATTATTATTATTATTATTATTATTATTATTATTATTATTATTATTATTATTATTATTATTATTCATTTTTAATAACAGATGATCAACTATATTTTTGGTATTTCCACTTTTGTAATAAAACTATGTAAATTAATTGCGTTTGATATATTCCTAATATTTAATTTAAGCCCGTAGTTGGACACTTTTGAATTGTGTGAGGCCTGGGATGGAGGTGATTGTGTAAGGCTCCCAGGGGTAAGAGGAAGAGTGCGGGAGGGGCCCAGTTTTTATGCAAGTACCGGGGTCTGAAAGGGTAATGCTTAGGCCCTGTTTGTACTGAAGAGAAAAGAACGTTGCCAAATCGGGTACTCCGAGCATCTTATAAAACCACTAAAGCAAGTAATGAATGACGTCAAGTTTCCTTCCTAAAAACTAGAAAAGTTTTTGCCATTAGCAAAAACACATCCGACACGCGTCCTTTTACCGAACGCGGAGAAAACGGGAATCGTGACCGAGGACAGACGGCGGCGTCAGACTTTGCGAAAACGTTACTATGCGACAACCTTACGCAACTTGCAGACCTGAAAGTTGTGTCCGATGTTGTTGTCCGTTGTAACTGTGTTGAATGTTGTTCCTACATTGTCATCCACGTGGCTGACCTATCCGACAAGATTTCGTGATTGGGCTTAACAACCTCGAGGAACGAGTTGAAATTGATACGTTCATGGGGAAGGGAAGCCGAAACCGTCTCATAGGAATATTGAGAATGGACGTTGGGTTGGCAGCAGTAACCATACTGATTTCATATTGATAAATAATCATAAGAGTTCGACCGAAAACGCCATGAACCATATTCGTATACTGATCGCCTGACTGAGTACTGACACGGCCCAATATCGCCCAACATGACGGATAAACTAGCGTTGTAACAAATGTGATACTGCCTGGGGTTCATCGACTGGGCACACATCCTGTAGCGAATATGTTTACTGACATACAAAACAACAGTCCGCTCTTGGATTGCATGCAGAATTAAAACCGATGCAATACGAATGACCTCTCTCTCTCTCTCTCTCTCTCTCTCTCTCTCTCTCTCTCTCTCTCTCTCTCTCTCCAGCTGTAGAACAGTCAGTTGCAAATATTTTAAATAGTTTTGGATTTAAGGCAGAAGTGGTCGCAGGACACCGGAATTTTGTGCTTTCTAATGACTGTGCATAAGGTTTGTTTTCCTGATCCTTTGAGCTCCTTCCTTAAGAGTACGTTGCGAACGGTAATCATCATAATAATAATTCTTTAACAAAAGAAAGCTGAGAATAATAAGAATAAAATATCGACGCACAATCACGTTCCTGCTGATAATAGTAGAAGGAAAAAAAAGTATACCTTAGTTTTACCAGACCACTGAGCTGATTAGCAGCTCTCCTAGAGAGGGCTGACCCGAAGGATTAGACTTATTTTACGTGGCTAAGAACCAATTGGTTACCTTGCAACGGGACCTACAGCTTACTGTTGTATCCGAACCATGTTATAGCGAGAAATGAATTTCTATCACCAGAAATAAATTCCTCTAATTCTTCACTGGCCGGCCGGAGACTCGAACTCGGGCCTAGCAGAGTGCTAGCCGAGAACTCTACCGACTCGTCCAACGAGGAACTGATAGTAGAAGGAGACCCATTAAGTGAGATCCGTGTTTCTTTTTATTCTTTTTATAAAAACATAATTACGCATGAACAATAAATATACACAAATAGTGTTATCACAAGGACGCAGCAGAGATGCTGTCACAAAGATGCTGTGAAGTTCACAGCAGGAGCTGTCTATCATAAGGTAAGCATTGTTTGTGCAAATTATTCACATGTAAAAATGTTTGTGCATCAAGAGAAAAAATGGAAAAAAAGTTCACTCAGAGAATCTCTTCCTCCCATTATGAATAATAATGAATTGAATATAGAATATAGGCCAAAGGCCAAGCACTGGGATCTATGAGGTCATTCAGCGCTGAAACGGAAATTGGCAGTAAAAGGCCTGAAAGGTGTAACTGGAGGAAAACTTCGCAGTTGCACTACGAATCAACTGTTGGGAGAGGGTGGAAAGTAGGTGGAAGAAAGAGAATATGAAAGGAGGTACAGTAAAAGGAACGAAAGGGATTGCAGCTAGGGGACAAAGGCACGCTCAAAGAACCTTTAGTAATGCCTACAGTGCACCGCATGAGGCGCACTGACGGCACTAACCCCCTACGGGAAATTAATAATAATAAATGCCTTAAGATAGTATCCACGTCACAATTAATACTAGTCAAAATTCCTCACAAGTGAACGAACACTACAAACAACATCAACAACGGAATAAGAATTCAACATCTTTGTTTTTCCTCCAAAATATGAATGTAGCAGTAGAAAAATTCTGGTTTCCGAAGAGCCGCTGTATTAACGATTGTAGTGGATATCATTTCACTCCAAGTGGAATCCGATTCCTTGGAAACCTCCGGTTCGGTGGGATAATGGCGTCGAAACCACTGGTTAAGATCTGGTCCTGTGAATTAGTCTTATCTCAAAGGACTTGTATGTCCGTGTGTATGATCAGTAGTAGGTAAAACAGTCATTATGTTTTAATGTATACATATATATATATATATATATATATATATATATATATATATATGTGTATGTGTGTGTGTATGTATATATATATATATATATATATATATATATATATATATATATATGTGTGTGTATATATATATATTATATACATATATATATATATATATATATATATATATATTATATACATATGTATATATATATATATATATATATATATATATATATATATATATATATATATATATATATATATATATATATATATATATATACTAGCTGACCAACACAGCGCTGCCCAGGAAAACTCTGAATGACAACTGATAACTCTCTCTCCTCCCCTCCCAACACCCCCTCTACTCTCTCTCTCTCACTTCCTCTCCCTTCTACTAAGCTCTTCCTTGGGTGAGTCAGTAGAGTTGTGGTCTTGCACTCGCTATGCCCAAGTTCGACTCTCCAGCCGGCTAATGAAGAGTTAGAAGAATTTATTTCTGGTGATAGAAATTCATTTCTCACTATAATGTGGTTCAGATTCCACAATAAGCTGTAGGTCCCGTTGCTAAGGAACCAATTGCTTCTTAGCCACGTTAAATAAGTCTAATCCTTCAGCCCAGCCCTAGGTTTAGTGGGGGTGTTTCAGTTAAGTGGGGGTGTTTGTTTAGGTTTAGTAGGGGTGTTTCAGTTAAGTGGGGGTGTGTGCTCAGTTTTAATGGGTGTGTTTCAATTACGTGGGGGTATGTGTTTAGGTTTAGTGGGGGTGTTTCAGTTAAGTGGGGATGTGTGCTTAGGTTTACTGGGGGTAAATGGGACAGTTACCACAGCAATTCTGGATAAAAGGGACAGTCAGCAAAGTGATACCTGGGGGACAGTCACCACAGTAATGTCTAGATAAAATAGATAGTCGCCACAGTAATACCTGGATAAAAGGGACAGTTAGCACGTAATCCTTGGATAAAAGGAACAGACAATGCACTAATACCTGGATAAAAGGGACAGTCACCACAATAATGTCTGGATAAAAGGGACAGTCAGCACAGTAATACCTGAATAAATGGGGCAGCCACCACAGTAATACCTGGATAAATGGGACAGTCACCACAGCAATATCTGGATATAATGGACAGTCACCACAGTAATACTTAGATAAAAGGGACAGTTGGCACAGTAATACCTGGATAAAAGGGACAGACAGAATGGTAATGACTGGATAAATGGAACAGTCACCGCAGTAATGTCTGGATAAAATGGACAGTCACCACAGTAATACCCGGGTAAAAGGGACAGTCAGCACAGTAATACCTGGATAAATGGGACAGTCAGCACAGTAATACCTGGATAAAAGGAACAGTCACCACAGTAATACCCGGGTAAAAGGGACAGTCACCACAGTAACGCCTAGATAAATGGGACAGTCTGCAAAGTAATACCTGGATAAATGGGACAGTCAGCACAGTAATACCTGGGTAAAAGGGACAGTCACCACAGTAATACCTGGGTAAAAGTGACAGTTAGCACAGTAATACCTAAATAAATGGGACAGTCAGCACAGTAATACCTGGATAAAAGGGACAGTCACCACAGTAATACCCGGGTAAAAGGGACAGTCACCACAGTAACGCCTAGATAAATGGGACAGTCAGCATAGTAATACCTGGATAAATGGGACAGTCAGCACAGTAATACCTTGGTAAAAGGGACAGTCACCACAGTAATACCTGGGTAAAAGGGACAGTTAGCACAGTAATACCTAAATAAATGGGACAGTCACCACAGTAACACCTAGATAATTGGGACAGTCAGCACAGTAATACCTGGATAAAAGAGACAGTCACCACATTAATACCTGTGTAAAAGGGACAGTCAGCACAGTAATGCCTAGATAAATGGGACAGTCAGCACAGTAATACCTGGATAAATGGGTTTAGTCACCACAGTAATACCTGGATAAAAGGGACAGTCAGCACAGTAATACCTGGATAAAATGGACAGTCAGCACAGTAATATCTTGATAAATGGGACAGTCAGTAAAGTAATGTTTGGTTAAAACGGGCAGTCAGCACAGTAATCTCTGGATAAAAGGGACAGTCAGCACATAATTCCTTGATAAAAGGGACAGTCAGTACAAGGAAGTGCAGGAAAATTTTTCTGAGTTCGTCTGTTTTCCCAGGCAGTGCCTGGTTGATATATATATATATATATATATATATATATATATATATATATATATATATATATATATATATATATATATATATATATATATATATATATATATATATATATATATATATATATATATATATATATATATATATATATATATATATATATATATATATATATATATATATATATATATATATATATATATATATGTATATGTAAATATATATGTATATACATGTAAATATATATATATATATATATATATATATATATATATATATATATATATATATATGTATATATGCTGTATATACATATACATATGCATATGTATGTATGTGTGTGTATATGTAGGTTTGTGTGGGATATGACCAACAAAAACTGACCCACAATCAGTACATAATTCGCTGCTGTTGTCAACAGAGACATATGGAGCAGTGAATTTCAATGAAACTTCTCCAAATGGCCATTACCCCGTCCAGGATCAAACGTGGCGTTTAACGCTCGTGAGGTGAAGCACAGAGAGAGAGAGAGAGAGAGAGAGAGAGAGAGAGAGTGAAGGGCAAGCGGGCGAGGAATCAAAGCTTACAATTATGCATTGTCAGAATTGCAAACGTCTTCTTTGACTTCAGGATTACGATTCATATTTTGTTTATGGAGCCTATACATAACGAAGCCAAGCTTTTATTTCAGAAGTGTTCTGAAATCGTACCATGTTTACGAAAGAACACGTACCATGAGGTGAAGTTGTGTATCTAAAGGATATTTACAGAACGAAACTCATGACAGAGAGACAGAAAAGGTTTACGCTCTTTTGTAAAAATTTTTTTACAAATCAGAAACTCTTTAATAGGAAGGTTGAGTTACCGTAAGTCACCATTTTATCTGTCTATCTATATATACATACATACATACATATATATATAATATATATATATATATATATATATATATATATATATATATATATATATATATAGAGAGAGAGAGAGAGAGAGAGAGAGAGAGAGAGAGAGAGAGAGAGAGAGAGTATATAGTTAGTTAGTTTAAGGAAAAGGGGGATATCATCATCACAAAATCTGACAAAGACGGGAAAATAGTTCTCTTAGACAAGGAGACACATCAATACAGTTCAAGAACTTCTAAACGATGCGTAGGCCTATGACAAATTAAAGAAAGATCCCTCAACAAATATTGCTGTTCACTTTAACAAATCAGTCAGAACCATAGGGGGCAATAAGAAGGACACAGAACTACTAGAGACATATAAGGTAATCAACCCCTCTCTCCCCTATTTTTACGGCCTCCCGAAAACACATAAAGATGGGATTCCTTTACGCCCCATAATATCTAGCAGGGGCTCTTTCTAGGAACCTTCTCATACTCCCACGTCAAACATGCAGAGGATTTTATACAAAAATTTAATAGTTTAAACATCCCCTCAAGTAACATCAAATTGCTCAGCCTAGACGTCGAGTCATTATTTACTAAAGTCCCGATCGCCGACGTGTTGTCTTTTTTAGAGAGGTAGTTACAACCATATGAAGACCATTTTCCTCTTGGCATAGATAAAACTTTAAAACTTATCAACTTCTGTGTAACTAACAACGTGTTTTCTTTCAATGGTAATTTTTACAAACAAAAATTTGGCTGTAGCATGGGAAGTCCCCTATCACCCCTTCTAGCAAACTTGTACATGGAATATTTCGAAACAGAAATTTTGTCGTCTATCAAACCCCGAAATATGATCTGGCTTAGATACGTAGATGATATTTTTACTTTCTGGGACAATAGCTGGGGAGACTTTAATGAATTTTTAATAGACTAAATTCGCTAGTTCCGACCATAAAATTCAAAACAGAATGGGAAAAGGAAGGAAAATTGCCGTTCCTAGATGTATCGATCATAAGAGAACAGAACAGATATGCCTTCACAGTATATAGGAAACCCACTTTCGCTGTTTCCTATATTCATTTCTTGAGCTACCACGATGTCTCCGTAAAGATCATGGTAGGGTGCAACTTATTCCTCAGGGAGCTTAGAATATGTTCAAATGGGTACCTAGATAAAGAATTCAACACGATCCAACTTCTCTACCCACCACACATTATCGAGAAGGCTATTAACAAAGCGAATAAAATATACTACAAAGGTCCCACTCACAACAGACAAATAGATTTTAACAACAAAATAAAGCTTCCGTACGACGAAAACATCCAAAAAGCCACAGAACAACTCAGGTCTAACAATCCTTTTATCTTCCATTATCCCAAATCCATCGGGAGCTCGCTCGTTAACGTATACTTAAATAAAAAAGGGGAAGAAGCCGGAGTTTACAAGATTCCGTGCAACAATTGTAATGAGATTTACGTGGGAGAGACGGGCAGGTCCCTCTCGCAAAGATTAATAGAGCACAAAAGATCGGTACAGTATGCTTCAAAGAGTTCGGGGATTTTTTCTACATATCAGGGATAGAGGCCATTCCATAAACTGGAGCGGGGCAGAGCTGGTTTTCAAAAGCAGCTGTCTGTACAAAAGAAAGATGCTGGAATCTGCTATCATCAATCAAACCAACAATATGAACTTGTCAGGAGGACATTGGAAAGCGGATGAAATCGACAGGTTAATCCTTAAACCTCCTGTCAAACAGGTGCTCAAGGGAACACGACCACCAGACGAATCGCAAAACAGGAGTTAATGAGGCCAAAAACCACTAGGGAATTGTTTATTTTCCCTCCGTCTTGGGAACGGTCACCTGCATACCATCGGAGACTTAATGCCACACCTACATATGCTTTGTATATATACTCCTGTAACATTTCATCTGTCCATATTTTACCAGTAAACAGGGGCACAGAAGGAAGTGCTCGAAATATATGGTTGCAACGTTCAAATAGTGTTTTATGGGCCTTCTTATATTCATATATATATGTGTGTGTGTGTGTGTGTGTGTGTAGGTACATAAATATGTATATTAAATGTGAGGGAAATTTTATGTTAGAGTAAGAATCTGAAGTCCCTGTCTAACCTTATTACCGTCAGTGCCTATCAGCCGTCGTACTTATACTTTAAGTAGGTTATAGAAAACAATCGAATGTCTCCAGTTGGAATTAGACCAATTGTCGATTCTGTGATAGCCTTGGGGCAGTTCTCTCACAGAAGATGGCTTCCCTTTTTCTTCTCCCTTTCTTACAAAGCTCCAGATGACTTTCTCTTTGATATCTGTCCCTTCTCTCTCACTGACGGCTTCTATTGACCTCTGGCTCATTAACAGCTCAAAACAGAGTAAAGCATGCTCTTTGTTTCAAGACTACTTGGTGTTCACCAGACAGGGTCGTTCGTCCTACGCTCAACGCTCTTCACTTATCTGGTATTGAGGTAGACTTGAAAAATGGGGAGTGTCCACTTTTCTTCCGCTCAAAACATCAACTTTTGGGAAGAAAAGGCCTGAGTGCTGATCATTGCCAATGCTCAAGAACTTCCCAGAACGTACTCACAAGTTTTCATGGTTAATGAATCGTCTGTCCAAGACATCTCATCAGATCATGATCGTAATTGCCATCTGCCCCTATCTGTCCAAGCTACCTGTCTCACAGCTACCTTTTCATCACTTTATCTTCAGCTTCCATCTTCCTTAACTTTTTCTTCAACGAGACAATGATCATGTATACCCCCAGCTGCTCCCCTTCTCACCGATGCATTGATGTGCTCTGCACTGACACATAATCTAACAAACTCTTTTCTTCGTAATTTTCTCTTTCCCAAGTCCATCTCTGTATATTTTTTCCAATGGTATTTATTTATTTGCAACAATAAATCCCTTTTCGAAGCACATTTCCACAAGAATCTCTCCATTCCAATTTACTCCAGGAACTCCACATCCCACGACCCCATCTCTTTTTCATTTAAATCACTTATATGCATATTAAATTTATAGCCTTCATTGCTCAATGTGAAAGGTACAGTTCGTACCGTCTTCGTTTCTTTGTTTGCTTATTTATTTGTCGTTCTTCATCGTCCTTTGCAGTGCTGTCCCGTTGTTTGTGAGACCCGAGGGTGAGAACAATAGGTGAGACAGCTCCATTTACTCTTAATTTCTGGCTTTACATCAGATGAAGTTTAAATCCCTGAGGTACATTTCTCATTGTTTCCAAGACGCCGTTGGTGGCCAACTAGCGCAAGCTTCGGCGACTAAAAAAGTCGCTGATATATTGTTTGTTTCTCTCTCCTCTCCTTTTTCTTACTTTATTTTTAATCTCTGCTAAGTTTTATACCATTTTGTTTCCTTTTACTTTTTTCAATCTTATTTTTGTTTTCATTAAAAAAGTTTATCTCATACTTTGTTTCCTTCTTTCCTTCCCCTCCTTTTTTTTTTTTTTTGTCTTTTCAAGTTTTTTTTTTTTTATTTCTGCTACACTTGATTCTCTGTCTCTTTCCCCTTCACCTTTTAGTTATCTGACTTTTTAAATCATTCCGTTTATTTCTACCTCAATAAATACTTTGTTTCCTTCCTTCCACCTTACCTTTTTTTAAGTCCATCTTTTCAACTGTTTGCTTCTGACACATTTTATTCTGTTTCGTTCCTTCCCCTCTCCCTCTCCCTCTCCCTCTTCCCGTTCTCAATTTTTTTTCCCACGGTGTCACCTCTGGTGGATCCCCCCTCTCACTTAGGAGTTGATTAGACTGGTTATGTTGTTTTTGTAAGAGATACCATATCAAATAATACCCCTTATTCAAATTAACACAGATACCCTATCCATTCAGACCAGCCTGACATGGTGTCCACCCTCCGGCAAAACGAGAATTAAAGCAAAAAGGACAATGAGAGAGAGAGAGAGAGAGAGAGAGAGAGAGAGAGAGAGAGAGAGAGAGAGAGAGAGAGAGGTGCCTAGCAACAATAAGCGATAATATTAGGGTTACAGACTTCAAGAAAAATTTCGAGAACCTGTCCCCTTTTTGGCCAGTACCTGTCTTGGTAGTGAGGATTATTGTGTCCGTATTTTTTCAATCTTCTCTTGCTTCTTCTTCTTCTTCTTCTTCTTCTTCTTCTTCTTCTTCTTCTTCTTCTTCTTCTTCTTCTTCTTCTTCTTCTTCTTCTTCTTTTTATTGTTCTTTTTCTTCTCCTTCTCCACCTCTTCCTTGGTTCTTCATCCTGTTACCATGGAACTTTTATTTCACGTTCTGTTTGAATGTTCGAAGTTAATGAAAAAAGGGTAGATATACGAGGTGCGCTGAGAGTATGCCTAACGTTCCCATGCCGTGAAGAAAATTAAGTTATACTGAATCTTGCAATAAAACTGGCGGTCTAGTGGAAGCGGTCAAGAGGCATACTGAGGCCTGAGAGCGTCACAGTGAAAAGTAAACTTGATCAAACTGCATATTTGGACGAGGTTATCCGCGATGCAAGGTGAAATTGATGTATATATTGAAACGATATTTCCTGAGCCGCGGTTCCTTCTTGTATAATATATATATATATATATATATATATATATATATATATATATATATATATATATATATATATATATATATATATATATATATATATATACATATATATATATATATATATATATATATATATATATATATATATATATATATATATATATATATATATATATATATATATATATATATATATATATATATATATATATATATATATACATATATAACACACACACATATATACATACATCGTTTGCGTGCCTGTTTATCAATACTGTTTCGCATTTTCTTTTTCTTTTTGATCTAGGATTAGGTGGCATGTATCGTATAGGTGGTATGTCTTATATGTATCGTACAGGTGATATGTATCGTATAGGCGGTATGTCTTGCATGTATCGTACTGGTGGTCTGTACCTTGTAGGCGGTATGTCTTACATGTATCGTACTGGTGGTATGTATCTTATAGGCGGTATACCTTACATGTATCGTACTGGTGGTATGTACCTTACAGGCGGTATGTCTTGCATGTATCGTAGTGGTGATATGTATCTTATAGGCGGTATGTCTTATATGTATCGTACAGGTGGTATGTATCGTATAGGCGGGATGTATCACATAGGCGGTATATATCGTATTTATCATATTCTCTGTGCAATAATTATGATTTAGGAAAGAAACGTGTTTTCTATTTTGTCTTTTAACTTAATATTTGGAATAATTTTTCTGTCTTATCTATATCTTATTGTTTTTCTAGTCATTTTGAATAACTTATTCTCTCTTACATAGGGGCATAAGTTTGCTTATTAAGTAGATGGGTTTTGGGACGTTTTCCTATAATGCGTGCACATTTGAATAATAATAATAATAATAATAATAATAATAATAATAATAATAATACCCACAAGATTTCTGAATATAACTTGTTTACTTTTAAATATTTACATATGTGTATAACTTGTTTACAAATAAACAAGTTATACACAGGAATCTTGTGGGTTTCTCTTTCCATCTTCAGAAGAAAACTGAAAGAAGTTTTTGTTTTGTTGATAATAATAATAATAATAATAATAATAATAATAATAATAATAATAATAATAATAATAATAATAATAATAATAATAATAATAATAAATCTGTATAGAGAGCTTTGGGGAATCTGTTCGATTCGCCTTTTTAATCAAAGGGGAATCGAACAGATTAATCTTTAAATATATGTACCGATACATAACTGTGGATTTGTTTCTCCATTTAAGGCTTTTGCCATTAGGGATATTGTTTGTTAATAATAATAATAATAATAATAATAATAATAATAATAATAATAATAATAATAATTGTCGCCCTCAACGGAGGGGAGCTGAGGCTCCCGCAGAAGAGAGGAAAGTACATTAATCAGAACGATTACCTTCCTTATCCAGACTTTGTACATCGGCCAGCTCTTAGCAAATACCAGGCCTGAAGAAGAGGAAATAACAAGAAGAACTGAAAAGACTATGAAAAAGCAATTCCACTGATGCTGCCATTCTTTTAACAAAACATGCCTGAAAGAGGGTCTTCTCCTTAATAATAATAATAATAATAATAATAATAATAATAATAATAATAATAATAATAATAATAATAATAATAAAAATAATTTTGTTTAAGGTCCACAATGATATGGGTTCATCTTCAGTCCAGGATAGGGTTCGAAAGATTTGTATACATTTTTATAGCCTCACATTCTACCACTGATATATCATTGTGGACCTTATACAAAATTAACTGTTCTCGGCATTGAGAGTTCTGCACAATAATAATAATAATAATAATAATAATAATAATAATAATAATAATAATAATAATAATAATAATAATAATAACGTGATAATCAATAAACAAATAGTGAGTGGTATGGAAACAAGGGATCGAATTATTGCAGTAGCTGCCTTGAGCAACCAGTCTGGCAAACTCAGACAAAAAAATGCTGACTCTTATCAGATGGGTCATCTTTCAAGACTTTCTTTTTTCATTCTGATTTTTGAGAACTTTGTTAGCCGGTGATCTATGCTTGTAGTTTGAGGCACCATTTATTCTGTATATATATGTATATATATATATATATATATATATATATATATATATATATATATATATATATATATATATATATGTGTGTGTGTGTGTGTGTGTGTGTGTATATAAACTATATGTATTATATGTGAATACACACACACACACATATATATATGTGTGTGTGTGTGTGTGTGTGTGTATTGGAAATGATAATTTAAATACTTGTTCATATACTTCTCACAACCCTGTGAATGAAATTAATATTTTAAGCCTTTCTGACTTTTACATATAATACTGAGTACAATAGCAATTTCATACCAATATTCATGGAAAGAAATTTATTTACATATTTTGTTTACAATGCTTCAGGAACTAGATAGACTGTTGATTCATTCTGATACCCCTTCTCCATGTGGTATGATGTTAAGCTAAATTTATTTACAGTTCTTCCCTCTTGGGCAAATAATCTTTACAAGATTTCTTCACCCTTTTTTAGATAACCGCCTCACTACCAAGACTGAGATCCAAGTGAAGAAGCAAGTAGTGAAATTCTGACGCCCGTGGCAGGATTCGAACCAGCAGCCAGTATATCAGAATGAGGTAACGTTAACCACTTGACCACGAAGTAAGAAGTGAGTTCATTTCCGCTGATTCATACATATGTTGGTCGAGTTCAGATTCACCCACCAGGGCTGGAATGGACTCGTCTTTACCCTCGTAACCAAGAGTTTAATCGTTCATTGCTTTTTATGCTGAAATAGATAAATAAATAAACGAATAAATAACTATATATCTACACACACACACACACACACACACACACACACACACACACACATATATATATATATATATATATATATATATATATATATATATATATATATATATATATATATATATATATATATATATATATATATATATATATATATATATACCATAGTGAGTCTTGAAGTATTATATTAGTCACTGCACCTGCCTGATCCTACGAAGCCCATATTCAATAGAGAGAGAGAGAGAGAGAGAGAGAGAGAGAGAGAGAGAGAGAGAGAAGAGAGAGAATGCACGTCAATACATACATACATACATTCTAATACACAAATCCGCTTATATGCACGAGCACGAACTCTGACCGACAAGACAAATCACTCAGACAAATGCCTAACTTCCTGAGACGACAATAATCAAAGAATCTTCTCGGCAGGTCGCCTCGTCGAGAAGGATGGGGAACAAGTCCTACAGGATCTGCAGGTCTACACGTTAGTCTAGACACTGACTGGGATCTTTTTTCGGGTATCGAATCCTACGTGGATTCATCCTATAGGCAGAAGAAGCACCCTCCACTTCTCTGGTTCTTCCTTTTATATAATTTCAGTCGTTGACAACACGAGTCTAATTTCGTCTTATGAAACCCTGTATTGATTGTGGTATAATACATATACATATACATATATGTATGTATGTATGTATGTATGTATGTATGTATGTATGTATGTATGTATGTATGTATGTATGTATGTATGTATGTATATATATATATATATATATATATATATATATATATATATATATATATATATATATAACACACACAGCAAAGGGCACCAGAAGGAGACGTCTTGCAGCATTTCATCAATTATTTGACAACGTTTCGAAGCCAAGCCTTATCATGAGGCTGAAACATACAAACATTAAATAACATAAAATCGACTCGACTGATTAATTATAAAAGTTAATTTATTTAAAAAGAAACTGAAAAACTAAAAGGGAAATACTAAGAACCTCTCAAGGAATAGGAAGGAAGACGAGCGACAGTCACAAGATACGTAGGTTAAAAAGTAAGCTCACGCCAAGAAGAGACGGGTGGAGGTCGTTTGACTGTTTAACTCTGGAGCCACTTGTTTGATAAAAAGTGATTCACAGATCGCAAGATGTTGAGGTTCCGAGCCATGCCTATAAATGTAAATTTAACATTCAATATGAGCAGTTCAAAATTATTACCAGGGCCTCTTCTCCTCAACAGCTTGAGATCTGTGAATCACTTTTTATAAAACAAGTAGTTCCAGAGTTCAACAGTCAAACGACCTCCATCCCTCTCTTCTTGGAATGAGCTTACTTTTTAACCTACGTATCTTGTGACAGTCGCTCGTCTTCCCTCCTATTCCTTGAGAGGTACTTAACACTTCCCATTTAGTTTTTTAGTTTCTTTTTAGATAAATTAACTTTTATCATTAATTAGTCGAGTCGATTTTATATTATTTAATGTTTGTATGTTTCAGCCTGATGATGAGGCTTGGCCTCGAAGCGCTGTCAAATAAGTGACGAAATGCTGCAAGACGTCTCTCTCTTCTGGTGCCCTTTGCTGTATATTCTGCCAGTGGCCGGTGTTCTGGAAGTTATATATATATATATATATATATATATATATATATATATATATATATATATATATATATATATATATATATATATATATATATATATATATATATACTACAGGAATATGACAGGCAGACGTGTTCAGTACCAGCAAGTACGTGAAAGCGCTTGGTACTGAACTTCTGCCTGTTATTTTCCTGTGGTATTCGCTTATATACTGAAGTCACGTGCATCTACTGTAGTTTTTTAAAGAATATATATATATATATATATATATATATATATATATATATATGCATATATATACACATATATATATATATATATACATATATATATATATATATATATATATATATATATATATATATATATATATATATATATATATATATATATAATGTATATATATATATATACACACACATATATATATATATATATATATATATATATATATATATATATATAGAGAGAGAGAGAGAGAGAGAGAGAGAGAGAGAGAGAGATATGAGTCGAAGGTGCCTAACATTCCTTACTGGTCACCTGTCCAGGTGCTGGCTTTTGGTATTGCCTCTTCTGCGGATGTCTGTGCTTACTTCATCCTGTGTATGTGTGTATATGTTTATATGAAAATACAAACATATGTACGTGTACCCCTACTATACCTGTGTACTCTCTCTGTATGTAACTGTATGTACTGTGTGTAATTGTGCTGTGTATTCTGTGTAGATATTTGTTTGTGAACGTGCTCTTAATAAGTGTGTACAATTGTGTATTCATATTAGCACTTTACGTTGAATAATTGATGAAACAAATTTCGTTTTATTCTTTGAATGTTTTTCTTTAATCCGTCTTTAAGACTTCGACCCAAAAACCTGATGGAAATATCTACATAAGTGACCAAAGGGACCAAGGCACTGATTTCAAGACCAGAATAGTTTCTGAAACTCACAGACACAACATGTTAACAAAGATCCTCAGATACCCATGAAGACAGCCCCGTGAGTGAATGATTAACTTACTCATGAATGTGCTGAATGAAAACAGGGACTCATACTTTACTAAATCCAGTAGATCCAGATGAAAATACAGGAAGGATGTTATTAGATATCCTCCGTAGGGGGTTAGTGCACCTCACTTGGTGAGCTGTAGGGATTACTAAAGGGTGTTTACAGAATCCCTTCGGCCCCTTGATGCACCCACATTTTGGCCTTTGATTTTACTTCCATTCCCGCTTCGTATCTCCAAGCTTGCTGTCCAGCTTCTCTAATTATTACTTCTTAGTGCAACTGCGGTTTTTTTTTACCAGTTCCACCTTTATATCATTGTAATCGAGCTCCTCATCGTGCTGTCCAACCACTCCAACTCCCTCTTTTCACTGCCTTAAGCGCTGAATGGTCGAAAGCGTCGCAGTGCTTGGCTTGACCAGACTCTGGGCTTGACAACTTAAATTTCATAAATCGAAGTATCAGATATCATCAGTAATATCCAGCTTTCTTGCACAGAACAATTCTTGTTTATTCGGACCTGGGCTAAATAACTGCACTGGACTTCCCATCACACTGGCGTTCACGCTAAAAATAGAATAAGAGATAAAATTATAAGTAGACATCAAAAGATATATCCAACGTATAACATGACGGAACACACACGTCCTTTCAAGTGTGTAACTGAAAGGTATCTCTAGACTGTCATGTGTTCAATGAGAATTCAAATCCCATCCTTTTTTTTTTTATTCTTTCTTTTTCCTCGTGCGCTCTTCACAGCCGAAGGATGTTCCAGCTGCCTCAGAACGGGAAAAATCTTTTCCGATGGCAGCAAAGCTCCTCAAAGCGACACTGGCGTGCAATCCATGACATGTCTCTTTTTAAAGACTTTGCGGTTTTACCAGATCACTCGCACTAATTAAGATCCGATTTGGAAAAGGGATCACGTTCTCTTGTTAAGTCACAAGATGCACATATGCCACTGATGGATTTCACCGGTACGGCATGCGATATACACAAGGGTATCTTGGCCTTTGAAGAACTCACGCAATTCCTGATGTTTCCACGTGTAGTTCCAGTAATGGAGATGAGACGGGTTTCTTTTTATGGAGTTCTTTCTACTTTTGGGTCACCTAACGTGCTTCTTTTGTATCGTACGCACTGCACTGTACTCGCTCGCAATAGTGCTTGAGGGACGTTCAGGAGAATGAATGTCATTCTTGATGTTTTTATACTGCAATGTTGTCTGATCAGCAGAAACGGCGTTTGAGATCGACTCCCAAGCTCCGTTAGCTAAATTAAGTACAGGTGGACTGACGGTTTTGGGACAGAGCTTTCTCTCTCTCCCTCTCTCTCTCTCTCTCTCTCTCTCTCTCTCTCTCTCTCTCTCTCTACATGTATATATATGCATACACACACACACACACACACACACACACATATATATATATATATATATATATATATATATATATATATATATATATATATATATATTACTAAAAGGACCTCATTCAAACTGGATGGTATCTAACGGAGTTTTTTATTCAGAAAAAGTTACAAGCTTTCTTAGACAAACAGTCCACATTATCAAGTGTCTATAGATAGATAGATAGATAGATAGATAGATAGGTAGACAGATAAATAGATGCTGTAACTTTGGTTGGAAAAGCAAAATGTAATAAGCTCAAGGTTCCATTAGGTAAAGCAGAAAAACTGTAGAAAAGAATAGTTTAAAACGGTGAATACCATCCATACACATGCAATTCCTATTGATGTTGATGGCATTGCTCGCCGATTCTGTCTTTTTATGAAGACTTTGAATCAGCCTATATTTCTTCTTTTTCTCTTCAGGCAAACTTCTCAGGAATAAGGAAAAATTATTCAAGATTCTTTCTTTTTACTTTTAATTTTTCTCGTCGACGGACTGTTTCCCAACTTCTCGGGGTCGTCTTCAGGACTGGATTACCAACTGACGCCGAGCGGTTGGGAAACTGCCCGTTGACTAAGGAAAGAAAAAGTAAATGGAAAGAATCTTGATTCATTTTTCCTTATTACTGATACGCTTCTCTGAAGAGAAAAATAAGAAGTATAGACTGATTCAAAGCCTTGATAAAAAGGTAGCACTGGTGAACAATGCCATTAACTTCAATAAAAATTGATCAAGAGAGAAAGTATTCCCAAATGGCATATATATATATATATATATATATATATATATATATATATATATATATATATATATATATATATATATATATATGTGTATGTGTGTGTGTGTGTGTGTGTATGTATACATATATATAAATATATATATGTATATATATAAATATATATATATATATGTATATATATAAATATATATATATATGTATGTATATATATATATATCCATCTATATATATGTATATATATACAACACATATGATGATGGTCAACCAAGATTCACATCTCTTCATATTTCTTCCTGACGTTTCGTAAACCTCGAATAATTACATTTTCAAGGCCCCTTAAAAAAGAAAACAACCTCACAATTAACTAAACTCAAATATAAAATTTGGGCACACTAAAGATTATGCGTTTTTAAAAGTAAAAATACATCAAAATTCACCAAGCAGGGCACTATATAGGACCAACCTTCCTCCATAAAAAAGAAGCACGAGTGGAGGGAAATTGAAAATCTTAAAAAAGTTCAAAAATTCACCTCTAGTTAAGAAAGAGGTACTGGCTGTTGACTGCGTGTTTAATGGGGGAACCAGTCGTTTGGTCAGTAAGGATTCTAAAATACTTTTTACTGCTTTTCGAGGGAGTTCTTATGTTAGAGTGTTCCCGATGTATACCTTAAGGAGCCTCCGTGTGGATCATATATAACTCCCCGAGTTACACCTGTGGCAAGTATATTTATACACCTCACAAGATGACATTAAATGGCACAGACGATCCTTCAACAGGAACAGAGAACGGATGGTCAGGGGATTCTTCGGGATCAGGTTAACTTTTTTGGTAGGAAAATGTTCGTGTATTACCTAAGTAAATTCTCTTTTAAAGAAACTGTCACAGACATAGGGGAAGCTGGCATAAAATTCCAGTTTTGGCGCAGCAGAATATTTTACTGGCGGAGAGAAGAAATTGTTTAATAATTTTAGGCAAATCTGATGACTAAATTAGAAGGAAAACAGTTGTCTTTAAAATAATTTGCTAAGAATATGTATTCCTCGTGAAACATTTCCCAGTTAGTAGTTAATCGTAAAGCTCTGCGGAATAATGTACAAACAGAATTGAGTTTAAAATCAAAGTAACAAGAGCTACAGAAATTTGAGTCCAATCGGGTAAAAGTTCGTTTTCCAAAAACAGAATTGTTAAAAGAATCATTTTGCCTTGTATTAAGGTCGTCAAAGAAGGAAAGCTGCTAGTTAGACTCACTCACGATGTTGGAGAGCTGGGTGTGAGCGAATTCGAGGAAGTAGTCAGAGGGATGATCTTGTCTGAAGAGCAGGAAAATATCTTCAACAAACCTGGTGTGAAATGGAAGGCTGAAACCCAAGAGACAATCATCTAACTTGCGCTCCTCCAAGGAGCACATGATGTCAATTTGTTTAAATAATTTACCATTGAAAATAAAGGCCGTGTCCAGCACGACTAGGTCTAGGAATGTTTCAAAAATCGAGCGGTTAAAATTTCTAAAAACTGAGTTAGATTCGGCAAACAGCTTATTCAGGATTATTTCTATAAAGTCTCGGCAACTAGAACATTTATAAACAAAGACTCTACATTAAAACCAGTCATCACTAGATCTGAGTCTTGGATAAGAACTTTTCTTTAAATTCTTAAGAGTTATTTTAAGTACAGCTGTTTGTAGTAAGGGATTCAAGAATGGATACAAAGAATCTCGCCAGCTTTTAATTTGGAGTACTATATGAAGACAGAATAGGAAGCATGGGTACCCGAAGTTTATGAATTTTAGGTAAACCATAAAGAACTCCATATGATGAACCAGTTGAAAAAAGTTCTTGATGGGTAGATTTGTCGATAATGTTGTCATTTTTCAAAACTCTCAGAAACCTATTAATTTTATCCTCAGTTTTGAATATATTGCAGTAATCACGAATACCGATTTCAGTAAATTTAGATTGGCCAGATAAGATATTAGTCATTTTTATATGTACTCACCTTTGTCCATGATAACTGCACCTTTGCCCTTGTCAGGTCTTAAAATAATAACAAATTTTTCAGCCAGGTTCTTACGGATGCCAACGTCCTCTTTCTTAAATAATGGCATCCAACGAGCTCGAATTTTGTGATAAGTGCTTTGCGATAATTCAGAGAGATGCTTCTGTAGGTTTTCTAAGTCAGCCTCAAATGGTAACGATCTTAATAGATTCGAAGGGTTAGAAAAGCTTACTATACCTAGGCCGGTAATTCGGCAGACAAAAATTTACTAAACCCAGAGATAAAAGGAACTTTCTCCTTTGGGGAAGATGGGTTAAAAACTGTTGCTCGGTTGTTATGGAATTTTTTTTTTACGTTTTCTAAAATGTCGTTCTTGGGTAAAATCAAACAAACTGGATAAACTTGAACAAACTGGGGGCATGGCTATGGGTTCATCCCTTGGACACACCTTGCCAACATCTGCATTTGCTCTCTTGGAAACTCATAATAGACGATTGTCACTTGGATTTCCTCCCTCTATTTTACACTAGATTTGTTGATGATACTTTCCAGCTCTTCAGACAAGGTCATCCTGCTGACTCCTTCCTCGCATTCGCCCCAACCATCATCTTCCTGTCCTTGGCGCCCTTGTTACAAGGCAAAACGATGTTTTCACACCACTGTTTTTGGAAAACGAACTTTTATCGGACTGGGCTCAAATTTCTATAGCTCATACTACTTTATTTTTAAACTTAAAATTCTGTTTATACCTTATTCTACTGAGGTTTACTATTAACTTCTAACTGGGACGTGTTTTACGAGTAATATATATTCTTTGCAAATTATTTCATATATAAAACTGTTTTCCTGATAATTTTGTAAGTAAGATTTGCCGAAAATAACTAAAAAAATCTTGTCTCTGCGTATAAAATATTCTACTGTACCAAAACTGGACTTTTATGCCAGCTTCCCCAATGTCTGTGATAGCTTCTTTAAAAGAATATTTACTCAGGTAATACGAGAACATTTCCATACCATAAAAGTTGACCTGATCCCAAAGATTCCCCTGACCATCCGTTCTCTGTTCCGGTTGAAGGATCGCCCGTGCCATTTTTTGTCCTCGCGTGCTGTATGAATATCTTTCCGCAGCGTAACTCGGGGACTTATGTGGGATCCACATGGAAGTTCCCAAAAGTACGCATCAACTGTCATAGAGGGGTCAGCTTCTGGACAGGAAGCAGACTCACGAACCCAGAACATTCTAGTAGAGGGCCGTCCAGCCGCATGCCCGTTGGTCAAAAGTGGCCCGTTTGATTTTGAAATTGGCCTGCTAGAGAAAAATAAGTAAAAGTATATTTCTCCTTTTTTATGTCATAAAAATTAGATTCACTGCTTATCCTGATTGAAAGAAATATTCCTTGCAAAATCAATAAATACAAAGAAGTTTCATTTATGCCTGTTGTATGTATGTTATATATATATATATATATATATATATATATATATATATATATATATATATATATATATATATATATATATATATATATATATATATATATATATATATATATATTATATATATATATATATATATATATATATATATATATATATATATATATATATATATATATATATACACACACGTATACATACATACACACAGGTGGCCCGCATGACTGTTTTTTAAAGAGTTGCCCCCAGACTAAACAACTTGAACGGCCCTGTTTTACTTGTAAAACTTACTCCAAAAGCCTCAAAACCTAAATCGAAGATTAAGACTTTTAAAAAATCCTCCAAAGACCCAACAGTCATGAATTACCTATTTTAAATTCCTTACCGATCAAACAAGTGGTTCCCCCCATTAAACATGCAGTCAACAGCCACTAATATTTTCTTGTCTTGAGGTAAATTTATTGCCTTTTTCAAGATTTTTAATTTCCCCTCCAGGTGTCTCTTTTTTCTGGTGGAAGATTGGTCCTATAAATTGTCTTGCTTATTGAATTTTAATGTATTTTGATTTTAAAAAAAAAGCATAGTTTTATGTGTGTTCAAATTTTATATTTAGAGAATTAGGAACTGTCGGGAATAAATATAAAGAATAGATATGAATCTTAAATGTCTATCATCGTATGTGTTGTACATAACGGCCATGTCACTCCACACAGGTTATATGTCACATATATATATATATATATATATAGGTTATATATATATATATATATATATATATATATATATATATATATATATATATATATACATATATATATACATATATACATAGATATATGTATATATATATATGTATCCAGCTAAGGCCACAGGAAAAATAAAAGGAAGGAGTGCCAAGCGCCTATGGCCTTAGCTGAAAGTGTTATCACATTCTATTTAGTAACATATAAGCATATACATATATATATATATATATATATATATATATATATATATATATATATATATATATACATATATATATTGTATGGACATCAGTATGGCGCAAAACTAGTCAGTCATTCAACGTGCGTGTGCGTGCAGCCGCGGTGACCCAGGTGAAGACCAGAATTCATAGAGTATCCTATCAATCCTGGCGAAAACTTCCAGTGCACAAATGGAGATGAAACATGGTGTTGAGTTTCTGTAGAGTTTATCAACCTTGTTCTGCCGACCTGCAATTTCTACTGAATCGAATATAGAATTTAGGACAAAGGCCAAGCCCTGAGACCTATGAGGTCATTCGGCACTGAAACGGAAATTGACAGTAAAAGGTTTGAAAGGAGTAACAGGGGTAAAGCCTTGCAGTTGCACTATGAATCTATTTTTAGGAGAGGATGGAAAATAAGATGGAAAAAGAGAATATGAAAGGAGGTACAGTAAAAGAAATGAAAGGGGTTGCAGCTAGGGGCGGAAGGTACGCTGCAAAAAAACTTAATTGGTGCCTACAGTGCACCTGACGGCAATACCCCCCTACGCCTACGGAGTGTAATTTCTACTGTACGTTTATACGAAAGTTATTTTTTGTGTTTGTATTAAAACCATTTTTTTGGAGTTTTCGTACAGCCCAGCTATTTCATATTGCAAAGGAATTTCCACAGAATATTCGATAAGCTACCTTCAAGAAACAAGCAAATTATAGACAATATTCCAAATTTATTTTTAAAAACGAGAAATTTTCCTTTTGTTTTATATATATACATATATATATATATATATATATATATATATATATATATATATATATATATATATATATATATATATAATAATAAAAGGAAAATTTCTCATGTGTTTAAAAATAAATTTGGAATATTGTCTATAATTTGCTTGTTTTTGAATATATATATATATATATATATATATATATATATATATATATATATATATATATATATATATATATATATATATATATATATATATCATAATAGTTTTATATCAGGCCACTTTCAGGTTCCGTATTCATTCCTAATCATTGACACTGATGCAGTCATGCAATCATGCGATATCGATGGTGTCATTAGGATTATTTTTGCCAAGATTATTTCCATCGCTCCTACTTCTTCTACTTTTGCTTTTGTTCCTGTATCACAGAATCAAAAGCAGTTGGGGACGTCAAAAATCACAAAAAAAAAAAAAGAAAACGTTCTCGTTTTTTAAAATAAATTTGAATTATTTTCGATAATTTGGTTGTATCTCGATGATAAATAATTATATGTTCTAATGAAATCCATTTGCGACATGAAATAACTGGGCTCCTAGATCGGTAAGCTCCTAAAAAAATTTATTTTTTCATATAAACACGAAAATGACAATCATACAAACACGGAAATTACAGGTAGGTTGAACGAGATTGGTGATAAACTCTACGGTAACCACACACCATGTTTCATTGCTATGTGTGCATTCAACGACATTGAACGATTGACTATTAATTTTTGTCACAATAATGTCGAGAAAACAAATATCATCAACGTATAAAAATAAGACTATAGAATTCCTCAAATAATTATCTTACGTCAGGAAAACCAGTTATAAATATGTCACTGACAGAGTATCAAAATTTAAAGCCTCAAAAAAACATAATGGATCCAAGAAGGTTCAAAATCGCTAGATCAGCAAGATACAGTGCGCGCAGGTTCAGCAAAAATTACCGATTTCATGGCATTAAGCAATTTTAATTTATCGATATTCCTCAAGCTGAGTCCCAGTCTGCCTGGGTCTCACAAGATTTCCTCCATAAAATGTATCTGTCATTATTATTATTATTATTATTATTATTATTATTATTATTATTATTATTATTATTATTATTATCACCCAGAAGGTTAAAAAATTTATGAACCCCGCGATCATTCTTAACTTTAGTAAATATTCCCAATATATAAATATTTTGTTCTCAGAAATACTTTAAAAATTCAAAAATTTTGTTAAGTCTTAATCAGCAGTTTTTGATGCACTGCTTTGTTTTTGTAACTATTGATCTTTTTTAGTCTTCAGAATTTTTTTTATTAAATCTGTTAAAAGAAGTCTTAAAATCTATCAAGCAAATAAACGCTTTTATTTAGTAAACATGAGTATTAGAAATATCTTGCAGTTAATTAATGAAATTTTAACCTTATTAACATTCATTAATCCTCTGTACCTAATACTGTGAAATTCAAGACGTTCCTTGGGGCAAATCGCAGACAATAATAATAATAATAATAATAATAATAATAATAATAATAATAATAATAATTATTATTATTATTATTATTATTATTATTATTATTATTATTATTATTATTATTATTATTATTGTTGTCGTTTTTGTTGATGTCGACGTTGTCGTTGTAACAAAAAGAGTAAAACAAGAAAAATGGCCTGATAAGATGTGTGACGAATTTAATCCACCAAGAGAAAAATTCAGATAACAACATTAATTACCGCAATTATTTCGTCTCTCTCACCTGGTAATCCCAGACGCACCAGTAACGCTTTACGTAACGGAAGCAGAAAAAAAACACGCCTCACGGTGACAGCCGAGTGTCAGCGATTGTAAGATAAGGCCAGTATCAGTGAATGCTGAAGGGATACGACCTTACGCGACTTGTTTATCGATTTAGGTTTCTGGATAATATGGGATCGACGGTGGCACTATCTATCGTCCGCCCCGGGTGGGGTCGAGGTAGGTGGGGAGACATGACTGGGAGCGCCGGGTTCCAGCACAGCGTACCGCGCACCATCAAGTTCCATAAGACAATGAAATATGGAAGTATGGAAGCCATAAATACTTGAAAAATCATGAGCATCTAGGTGCCTTTATTGAGCAAGAATGAAAGTTTGGCTCTACCGTAGCTCAAGAATTCGTTTGTAAGCAGATTGTATTTGAATCCATCAGAGCATTTATTTATGGAAATAATAGTGTTGGAAATGTCTGTAACTCGATATCCTCTCTCTGTCTCTCTCTCTCTCTCATATATAT
Source organism: Macrobrachium rosenbergii (assembly GCF_040412425.1). Classification (NCBI taxonomy): domain Eukaryota; kingdom Metazoa; phylum Arthropoda; class Malacostraca; order Decapoda; family Palaemonidae; genus Macrobrachium; species Macrobrachium rosenbergii. The sequence goes on along the minus strand of NC_089782.1, from coordinate 46,747,438 downwards.
ATATATATATATATATATATATATATATATATATATATATATATATATATATATATATATATATATATATATATATATATATATATATATATATATATATATATATATATATATATATATATATATATATATATTTATATTTATATTTATAGAATCGACTAGTCACTTTTTACCAAATACGTATGTAAATATAATGACCATAATACCATCTTAACTTCCTGATTTTCTCACACTTTTGGATACGCTCGTTACTGCAAAGCCTCAGATCCAAATGGAAGAATATGAAGAAATTGTCAGGTCCGCAGCAGGATTATCGAAACAGTATCCGGAGTATCAGAACGAGGTTTTTTGTATATATAAATATATATATATATATATATATATATATATATATATATATATATATATATATATATATATATATATATATATATATATATATATTGGGTCTTCAGACTCGATTGGGTCTTCAGCCTTCACTGTGGATCATTTCAACCAGTCTCTTAATGTCTGTAGTTATTTGTTAAAGGCACCCTACTTTCTCCTGTCAGTGTATGTTCTTTGGCAGCGACTGGCGACGAGAAAAACGGTCCTATAACCCCGCATCATCTTCTGTAGCATCTCTGTCCATGCGCAAATAATAAGCAAGCCGCTGGTACGTGATCGACCCAGAAATTTTCGGATGAAGTGGCATTTATCAGTTCTCCGGGGAGTGATAAATAATCACGTCGGAAAAATACACAAGCATTCTCTGCCAAAATCTACCAATCCTCTGACTAAAGAAGGCGGCATCTCAACTAATAAAGAAAAAAAAAATTTTTTTAAAAGAAATGAATCCCACTAGACGCCACGTGTGCAGTGTAAACTCTATTCATTAACGATGCGACAATCTCGATTATGCAAATTTTGCGACATGTCCTCCTTTTGCGTTTAAGCTCTTCACAAATTTTGCTGAGTTGCTCATTCAGATGCCTCCCCTTTCTTCGAAATCACGACTATTGTGATTTGTAAATAAATCTTCCTGAAACGAAAATGAGGATTCCGTGCAGGTTTTCCCATCGGGTAATTTGAATTACTCGGCAATGCTGGTTTACTTCGTGGTTTTTCTAAAGATGAAAATGAGGTTAACCAGGCTGGGAATTAGTCGATGAATATGTTTCTGAACGCTTGTCTGCCCTGTCAGGCGTTCAAAGAATGAAGCCATCATGGCTTCGTCATTTAGGTTAAGTTGATTAACAGCTCCCCTAGGGCTGGCCAGAAGGATTAGACTTATTTACGTGGCTAAGAACCTATTGGTTACCTAGCAACGGGACCTACAGCTTATTGTGGAATCCGAACCACATTATAGCGAGAAATGAATTTCTATCACCAGAAATAAATTCCTCTTATTCTTCATTGGCCGGTCGGAGATTCGAACACTCGGCCAACAGAGTGGCAGCTGAGAAGCTTCGTCATTTAGATCGTCTCTGTAACTAACTCCACTTGGTCACTTATTCTTCTTGGAGCTCTGGTTTAGTCTTGGCCGTTCTTGGCAAGGGTGTTGCTCGCAGAAATAGCTAAGCATTACTGACAACTTACAACATTTTATTCAACAACACTTCCCAAACACAGGCAACACTTAGGCATGCGAAACGTGTGTGGAAAGTGTCACTCTATTGTGAAGGTTTTGTTTCGCCAAAAGTTGGCCAAGGATGCTGCGAAAGGTCTCCTAGTGGAAATACCTTTAGGACTTATGAAGCAGTTCATGTGAAGCCGTCTATGCCTAAAATATAAACTGTAATAAAGGGTAAAACTCTAACCTAACCCTATTCAAACGTTTATTGTAGCCAAGCATAAAGGTTGTATTCGAATGTATTGCTCGGGTCTATAAGTGGGCTGTCTAAAGATTTGGCACTCAGACTCCTTGTTTAATTTTAAAAAAGATTAAGAGTGTATTTTGTCCTTCCATAAATTCAGTCTTAAAAAACCTAACAAATGGAACCATTTCACAGAGGTTGCCATTTCCTCCATGAAATTGTAGGTCATCATAAAAAAAAGTTAAGTATACCTTAGTTTAACCAGACCACTGAGCTGATTTACTAGGGCTGGCCCGAAGGATTAGACTTATTTTATGTGGTTAAGAACCAACTGGTTACCTAACAACGGGATCTACAGCTTATTGTGGAATCCGAACCACATTATACGAGAGGAATGAATTTCTATCACCAGAAATAAATTCCTTTAATTCTTCATTGGCCGGCCGGAGAGTCGAACGCGGGCCCAGCAGAGTGCTAGCCGAGCACGATATTGACCCCTCCAATGAGGAACTAGGTCATCATCAGGCGACAACGACATCCATATCTGTCAAGGTCGCTTTTACTGTGGACTACTGCTCCAGCCTATTCCCTGATTTAGAGTACATTTAAAGTGTGACTCAAAGTAGAGAAGCACCTAGTGAAGGTTCTTGGGCCCCCTTGGGTTGGAGAAATATTATCGAATGGCCTGGTTTGTAATGCCATGCATTTTATTAATTGGGAAAACTAAAAAAGTACAATACTTCCATGATGGTTTTTAGTACATTTAAAGTGTAACCCAAAGTATAGAGAAGCACTTAGTGAAGGTTTGTGACCCCTTGGATTGGAGTTAATAGGATGAATGGCCAGAGGAGCGGGGGTTGTAATGCTGTACATTTTATTTATTGGAAAAACTGAAAAAAAGTACAATACTACATCTTAGAGTCTGAGTGTTTCTGAAAACAGAAGAAAGGAAATGCATAACAGCTGATTTGTTTAAGAGAACTCTGGATGCTTTTGAACTGTGAGAGACAAAGGTGAAAAGGCAGTGTATGCAAGAATGGGAGGAACATGAAGTAGCTATATATTTATTAGAGCTGGAATAGACCCACCCTCACCTTAGAAGCCAAGTGGGCAATCATTTTTATTGTTTTTAAGGCTTAAATGTTTATAGAGAATCCAATGGTCACTGTTTGCCAGATACGTATGCAATTATAATAGGAACCCTTCACGCTTTTTAAGTATACCTTAGATCCAAATGGGCTTGAATTAATTCTGATGTTTGGTAGCAGGATTCAAACCCGCATCCAGAGTATCAGACCGAGGTCACGTTGCCAACATGAATTACTTTAAAATTTGGATCTAAACTGCATCCAAAAAGTGTGAAGGATTCGAGAAATTAAGAGGACAACTATGACAATTACATACATACCTGTGAAAAAGTAACTAGTAGATTCCATATATATATATATATATATATATATATATATATATATATATATATATATATATATATATATATATATATATACATATATATATATAATATATATATATATATATATATATATATATATATATATATATATATATATATATAGAGAGAGAGAGAGAGAGAGAGAGAGAGAGAGAGAGCAAAGAGTTTAGGAAAAGAACGATTCCTTTGTTCATTGTTCTTTGCTCACCTGATTTCAGAACCATCTGTTCCATTTTTTAATTTTAAAATTAAAGAATAAAATTAAAACAGTGCTTAAAAATAAGTTTTTACATAAAGCAATAAAAGTATAAAAGGAAGCATGATAAAAAGGAACAAAGTTTACTGAGACATGATGGTAGGTAAAAAGTGAGTAACACTTTGGTTTCAATGGAAACTCATGAGAGGTACAGAGGATTTGTCCATTTAACTTAAAGAGTAGTCAAGTATTGACAGTTGATGGTCATTTGGAGCTTTGCCTGTTATCTTAAAATCTTTGTAATCTATGTTATACTAGCTGACCGACCCAGTGATGCTTGGGAAAACTCTGAATGACACTCGATCATTTACCTTAGAAAGGAAGTAACACGTGGTGTGGTTTTAATGAACATGTTTATTTAAAGCAATGACTTCTGGACAGAATTATTAATCACAGGAAAGAAAAGCATTTTCAGTGATAGTGCGTATACTTTACACAACAAAAAATTCAAAGGAGGAGGGCAGGAAAATTTTTCTAAGCATGGCCACAATTCCAGTCACATTACTCAGCATGACACTGAACAAGAAAGTGCATGAACCTAAGTTCCCGACACTCCACGTTTCACACCAGTCCAAACTTTTATCCCATTTTAGTCTTTGTGGACCCACAGAGTACCCTGGAACTAATTGGATTTGAAACCTACGCAAAAGCCTTTCTTGGGTCAAATGAGGGTCTCATGCAAAATTTTGTCTAGATCAGTCAAGTGATTCGGATTTCTATTAAGGACAAGTTTACAAGTTTACAAGTATAGTTACATCTTATTTATGTATTTGAATGCAACTACACTTGTATGTATGTATGTATGTATGTATGTAAACATGTGTTCCATAGAAATCCGAACTGCTTGACCGATCTAGACAAAATTTTGCGACCATCATATGACTCAGGGAAGGTTTTTGCATAGGTTTTAAACCTGTACCCATGCCTGCTCACCTTATTTTGTCCCAATGAAGACTCAGCCATGTGATAACATTTTGGACTGGTGTGAAACGTGGAGTGTCGGGAACATAGGTTCCTAAGTTCGGGCCGAGTAACAAAACTGAATTGCAGCCATTTCTTAGGAAAATTTTTCACACCAGTCCAAAATGTTTTCCCATGGCTGAATTGTTGCTTTAAATAAACATTTTAATCAAAACCACACCTGTTGCTTGTTTTCAGTTAAATGATCAGCTGTCATTCAGAGGTGTCAGGTTGGTCAGCTATTTCAAATATATATATATATATATATATATATATATAATATATATATATATATATATATATATTTATATATATATATATATATATATATATATATATAAATATTATATATATATATATAATATATAAGACTAGCTGACCAACCAGGCACTGCCCTTGAAAACTCTGAATGACAGTAGATCATTTACCTTAGAAAGGAAGTAACACACGGTGTGGTTTTGGTTAACACGTTTATTTAAAGCAACGAATTCTAGGCAGAATTACTAATCACAGGAAAGAAAAGCATTTTCAGGACAGTACACATATTTTACATGACAAAGAATTCAAAGGAGATGCAGGAAAATTTTTCTAAGTCGTGCGGTTGGCCCAACTCTGAGTGAGTCACACGTTGGCCCGCCGCTGCCACAGAGCCCCATTCTCACTATTTTGTATGGTCGATGCAAAAGTGTACGAACCTAAGTTCCCAACACTCCATGTTTCACACCAGTCCAAAATGTTATCCCATGGCTGCGTTCTTTGCTGGGACCAGCAGTAAATAAGGTACCCCAGAGGGCTGGGGTGCAGTTTTGAAACCTACACGTAAACCTTCCTTGGGTCAATGAGGGCCACATGCAAAATTTTGTCTAGATCGGTCAAGCGGTTCGGATTTCTATAGAGCAGAAGTTTACAGACATACAAGTTTACAATTTTAGTTACATCCACATTTATATATATATATATATATATATATATATATATATATATTTTACATTTTTTGGCGCGGTCTCTTATGCATGAGAATTTGGGGTTTGTAATTTCACCCCCGTTCGATAAAACTTACATCACGGTGAGAGTCTAATCTCACCTTCAACAACCTACGGATGGAGCCCACGTACTTCCCCAGATAACATTTGGGGCAATTAAACAGATAAATAACTCTCTGCGCCATCAAAGAGTGAAGCCTCTCTTTATATTTAGAAAAAGACCCAATCTTAGTTGGGTTACTGGGTATTAATTTAAGTTCAACAGCAGGTAGATATTTGTTCATTGTTTGTCGTAAGTCCTGGTAAAACATTTAACGTAAATTAGCGGGAAATTTGCATAAAATGATGGTCTATGAACTGTTGTGATTTAAAATTTTGGGTGAAAAATATTATTTAAAAATTTATAAAGATGTTTGTAAAAAGCTTAGATGGAAAGCAATTATTAACAAAATATTGGTGAAGATATAAATTTTCTCAATGGAAGCTGTTTCAATCAGATGTTAAGGTAAAGGCCTTGTGGAAGAGAGTAGATAAAAGGTTTAACTTAAAATTAAAGAAACAAAGGAATTGTCCTTCTTACCAAACACGTTGCCATTCATCTGGTTTATAGCAAATGCCTATACATTATGTGTGTACACACACACACACACACACACACACACACACATATATATATATATATATATATATATATATATATATATATATATATATATATATATATATATATATATATATATATATATATATATATATAATATATATTGAGCATATATATATCTGAATACATATATATATAATACTCTCTCTAACTCTCTCTCTCTCTCTCTGAATGACTCTCTCTCTCTCTCTCTCTCTCTCTCTCTCTCTCTCTCTCTCCTTCCTCCCAACACCCCTTCTACCCTCTCTCACACTTCCTCTCCCTCTCACTCTCTTTCTCTCTCTCTCTCACACTCTCCCTTTCCTGTTAAGATAGTTGCTTCAGTTAGAGTTACATTGCCCCACATTTTTGACATTTTATATTTCACCCCTTCTCACCCCCCATTTCTATCGGGGCTGAACTTGGACTTAAAGGGCATCAGGAGCACTACTATTTATCTCAGTAGCCTTGAAAACTATTGATTAGACACAGTATCTGTTGTTTTTGACGTTTTATTTTTCACCCCTTCTCACCCCTCATTTCTATCAGGGCTGAACTTGGACTCAAAGGCATCAGAAGTGTCATCTCAGTGACCTCAAAAACCATGGATTAGACTCTAATATCTGCCAGTTTTTACATTTTATTTTCACCCCTTCTCACCCCAAAACCTTCCTATTGGGGCTGAACTTGGACTTGAAGGACGTCGAGAATTTCATTATTCATCTAAGCAACCTCAAAAACTGTGGATTAGAAACTAATATCTATAGTTTTAAATTTTTACATGTCACCACCTTCCCAAACCCCTTCCTACTGGGACTGAACTTGGACTTAAAGGGCATCATGAGTGTCACTATTCTTCTCAGCAACCTCGAAAACTAAGGATCAGACACTAATATCTGTCATTTCAGTTATTTTTACATGTAACCCAATTCCCAACCCCCTTCCTATCAGGGCTGAACTTGACTTGAGGGCCCAGGAGTGTCACTATTCATCTCAGCAACCTCAAAAGTATGGATTAGACACTAACATCTGTCATTTTCGATTATTTTTACATGTCACCGCATTTCCACCCCTTCTCACCCCCCTTCCTATCAGGGCTGAACTTGGACTTAAAGGGCATCATGAGTGCCACTATTCATCTCAGCAACCCCGAAAACTATGGATTAGACACTAAAATCTGTCATTTTCGATTATTTTTACATGTCAACCCCTTCCCACCCACCTCCCTATCAGGGCTGAACTTGGACTTAAAGGACATCAGGAGTGTCACTATTCATCTCAGTGACCCCAAAAACTATGGATTAGACACTAATATCTGTCATTTTCTGTATTATTTTTCATTTCACGAAACCCTTCCCACCCACCTCCCTTTGGCTGAACTTGATGTCTTACCACCAGTGTCAGTGTTCATTTCCCAAATGGATTAGTAATATTTGTCGTTTTCATTATTTTACATGTCAACCCCTTCCCACCCACCTCCCATCAGGGCTGAAGTTGGAATTGACATCGGGAGTGAGTTTCATCTCAGTGACCTCAAAAACTATGGATTGGACATAACATCACAGACATATACATATATATATATATATATATATATATATATATATATATATATATATATATATATATATATATATATATATATATATATATATATATATATATATATATATATATATATATATATATATATATATATATATATATATATATATATATATATATATATATATATATATATATATATATATATATATATATATATATATATATATATATATATATAACATTAAGCTACAAACGTCCTTTAATATCCAATTCACTCTACCTTGGGAATAATATATTTTCATATATGTTACGCGAAGGGGAATTTTTTAGTTGTTAATACGTTTGTGGTCTCGTGGGCTCGAACCATGGAAGACAAGAACTCAGGACTACAGTGACGCGAGTTTTAACCACACAGTCAACAAGTGAGTTATAAGTTGATACCGACTCCCACCTACAAATCCCTGTCGAACTCAGGTATTTGTACTTAGAATCGATTTCAACCCATCTCTGCCATGCTAACCATGTAGTGTGTCGCATGCAGCCATATTATGAATGAATTTTTATCACATCACCGTGATTCATATACAAACATTAAGCTACAAACGTCCTTTAATATCCAATTCACTCTACACCCGGGAATAATATATTTTCTATATGAATAACGGTGATGTGATAAAAGACAAGAATTCAGGATATATGAGTTCTTGTCTTCCGTGGTTAGCCCACGAGACGACGAACTTATTATATATATATATATGAAAATATATTATTTATATATATATAAATAAATATATATATACGGTGATTGTTATGAACTCATTCATCTATATTGTTGTTCATCTCGTTTCATCAGGTACTATCATCAATTACAGAGAGATGGACTGGAAAGACTGGCAGAAGCCGAGACAACCACGGGGAAAGGGGAACAACAAAATGAGCAAAAATAACCTTAATACTAATTTATTAAAATTACGTAATATGCATATTTACAAGTGAGTCAAGTCTGGAGTAAATAAAATAAATAAATATACAGCATCAAACAACCAAAGAGCCAGTCAAAAAACAAAGATGTAGTAAAATTAGTTAACAATAAAACATTACCATCAAAACATCAAATCAAAGTAAATACTCACGCTACATCAAGAAAACACAAACATTCCAGACAGCATAATGATTACAATTAGCATCAATTAACATAAATAATGGTATAACCAAAAATACCCAAATATTTAAAAAATCATTAAAGCAGCACAAATAAACCAAATTTTCATAAATACCAATTAAACAGATAATACATAAACATCTGTAATGATAATTAACAAGCCTCCTACAGACAATCCATAAACATCTACCCAGAGATGTCAAGACCACTAAACAAGGGTCACTATAGGATGACCATCAAAGGTCGTCAGGATGACCAACCAAACCTGTCCATGAAGTCGTCAAAACCGGTTTGACGGCAAACAGGAACATCTCCATGAAACACAGACGTTCACGCAGAGTCGATGCGACAGCCAAACTGAAGTCCCAGCAGAACTCTTATGCCAAAAATAAACATCACTCGGGAGTCGAACTTGCATCCTCAACAAGGGGCCAACAATTGGTGACAGACAAAACAGTCCATGCTGCACAATATATATATATATGACTCGATGATTACCCAGACTTGATATATATATATATAGACAACGGATATAAACTCTATATGCACAAAATAAACATTACTGGGAGAAGGCTATGGACACCCTCAACAAGGGAACAATGAGAATGACAAAACAGATAGTTTTCTATATGTGCTAACAATATTTGTATGATATTACTATATATGAAGTGTGTAAGAAAATCATTTCAGTAATATAAATATTACTGTTATATATATACAGCCACTTTCATCAAAGATGAGAATATAGATAGTTTTATATATATAACAATATTTGTATATATTACTATATATGAAGTGTGTAAGAAAATCATTTCAGTAATACAAACTTACAATTATATATATATGTATACATATTGTTATGGTACGAGGCCTTGAATGGAGATAATTTATCTAGCCAAGGCGCTAATTGTACAACCTCGTCCGTAAATTAATTAAAGAGAGCTAAAGGGATAAGGTCACTAGTCAAACACATAGGTTTGACATTAAATTAATTTATTTACAAATGCAAGTCAAAAGTGAGACAATACTTTAGATTTAAAGGTGATTTATACAGCCCTGATCTGACGAACTAAAGCATGGTGGGACGAGTGGAATACAGCCAAGAATAGCATTTTTCCTGGATTTGGTAATAAGAGCAATTGAAAGCAATTAAAACTCCTCATGGGTGGGGCTTTGTGGAGTCAGAAAGATGAAAGGTGGCTCCAGCTGGACATCGAACTGGGTGCCATGTGAGATGCTTAAAGCTGGACCAGAGGTAGACACAGCCAAACGGGAGGGTGGCTAGTCAAGTAAGACCAACGACTGCTCGTCGTGTGTTGTCTGAGACTCCCCGACCTTTACGGTGGGCAGAGCTTGCTGGGAGTTTGTTTGTGCTTCGGGCATCCTGCTACCAGGTGAGACTACTGTCGGCCTGTGTGTGGGTGGAGCTCATTGCAGTTCAGGACATCAGCTACCATTTTCAGGTCTTAGCTAACTGCCTCAGTCTCGACTCGTCTGGTAGGATCTGGTGGTATCTGGAATGAAAGCTCCTCAGGAGAGCATACTGATTAGGGTATGAGGGTGAGATTTCAAGGTGTGGTGATCACATGAGAGACTGCGCCATGTTTCATGCAAATTCTAGATGCATCTTTCGAAATTTTTATTAATTTATCAGATTGGTTAGTTGGCTGAAGGCTGTAATTGTGACAATATATATGTATATATATATTGTTTTTCATGGCCTTCAATAACAATGAAAAACCTTATCTATCAATGGCAAATTCCTGAGAATCTCAGAGAATCAGTTGCTTAAATATTTGAAGACATTTTATTTGTGATATTATGGGTACCTGTGTAATGTAAGGATATAACTAGAAATTCTGAATAAAAGGACAAAGAGAGAGAAACCTTTCTCTGATAGACATTGATAGATAGAGAGAGAGGGAGAGAGAGATTTTTTTAAGAAAACGAAGAGAGAGAGAGAGAGAGAGAGAGAGAGAGAGAGAGAGAGAGAGAGAGAGAGAGAGAATTTCAAAACATCTGTGTTTTGGCTAAGCTGTCACCACAAGGCCAGAACTCAGAAACAGAGAGGTTTGTAAACTAGCTAGAACAGCAAAACCGTGTCGTGATTAGAAAAGCAAAATGCTGTAAATGTTATGATTGTGTCATGCTTACGATGCCATTATGACTGCTCTTAATCGAGTTCGTAATCAAGAGAAATTCATAACAAAAACGCATGGTGGAGTTAGTGGGATAAATAGCCATTGGAAATTATAAGTTCCGGTGACGTCAAAGCGACCCCTTTTTGAAGGTGCAGTGCTTTTTCCAGAAATCCACCCAAATGGGTTGTCTTTAGATTAGCCTAACCAATTAAGCATCTACAGGGCTGGACCAAAACCAAGATTCCACCTGCAGAGGGGCGGGACAAAAACTCCCAAAAATCCTTATCAAGTCCAGTTCTGAAGAGAGAAGGGAGAGAAGTAAGGAAGCAGAGAAGCAGTAGAGAGCAGAGCAGAGAAGGAGCAGCTAAGGCACAAAGAAGAAGGCGTGAGGTTGCAAGCCTCACCTGTTGTGGGTTGATAAAGAAGACAGGCTCACTTGGATCCACCTTATATTAATACAACTTATCACCTTGTACATCAGTTGTAAAGTTATTTCTTTGGTACTAATGAAGAAAGAAAAATCAATTGTGTCTTCTTAAGACCTCCTGGGAAAGTTAGAAAGATCAACAGTCTAATAGCAGATATAAACAGAAGAATAATAAATAAATAAAGAAGACATCACTCTTGGATGGCAAACTCACCCCACAGCTCAACCCTTAGATGATGACAAGAGACTGTAGGAGTTTCAGGTATATATCCCGTAGTTGGGTAGTGCCGTCAGTGCACCTCACGCGGTGCGCCATAGGCATTACTTCAGGTTCTTTGCAGTGTCCCTCCGGCACCTAGCTGCAACCCCTTTCATTCCTGTTACTGTACCTCCATTCATATTCTCTTTCTTCCATCTTACTATCCATCTTCTCCTAAAAATTGTTTTATAGTGCAACTGCGAGGTTTTCCTCCAGTTACACCTTTCAAGTCTTTCTATTCTCAATTTCCCTTTCAGCGCTGAATGACCTCATAGGTTCTAGCACTAGGCCTTTGGCCTAAATTCCATATTCCATTTAAGGTATATAATGACAAATTTCAGTGAGGGTGAAGAAGCAAACAGAGTGTGTAAGTATAGGCTTATGGACACGGTTGTTTCATCTGTGAATAGTTAACGAAATATTTTATCTCTCTAGGTCACTGGCGTATAGGCTTATGGACACGACTGTTTCATCTGTGAATAGTTAACGAAATACTTTTTCTCTCTAGGTCACTGGAGTATCACTGGAGTACTTTTGATCAAGGTTAAAGAATGCCAGGTCTACCCACGCGCAGGTAAATTGGGGGAGAGAGAGCGGGGTGGTAATCGATCTAGCATCCTGTGGCTATCCGTAAAGAACGTTCATTTTAAACTTTGCTTTTGATGCAGCGCAGCAGTCGTGATATTTATATCTGAATTCGTGATGTTAACCTGAAATAATTTGTGCGTTGGGTAATTTCCAAGTTTCTAATTCCGTTCACATTCCGGTCTCAAGACGATTAGCTTTTGGATTTCCCAGATAGTTTTGGTTATAATTAAACCTAAGCATGAGTCAGAACTGCTTAGCAGGCAAGGAAAGTAGTTATCAATGCTTTTGGAAACGTAACTCTCTCTCTCTCTCTCTCTCTCTCTCTCTCTCTCTCTCTCTCTCTCACACACACACACACATACACACGTCATCACAAGAGCAAATAGATTAAATCGATGAAAGTCTAAACAAACTGGAGGAAAGACTGTGTGTGTTCCCATCATGAAAACAATTATATTGACTCATCTAGTGAGGTCAGTGAAATTTATGAAGTCTCATACCGACTTACCTCACACCATGTGTGTGTGCTTATGTGTGTACGTATGTATGTATGAATGCACGTGTATAAGTGCGCGTGCGATTTCAAAAATACCCAGACTACACCCAATTTGTTCAGGTGTTCCCAAAAAGAACATTTTTAACGTAGCAGAAGGCAAGCCAATAAAAAGAACTTGCTTCTTATTTATGATGTCCTTCTTCTATATCTAGAACAACTAATTTAAGCTTCAGCTGGGGTCAGAGTTAGGTTTTTAATTTGAAAGAAAAGTGCGATACCCCATTAATAAATACAGTTCCGAAACTTTAACATTTTAAATGAACAACTTCTCTGCTGCCTCGAATTCACCCGATTGCTAGGAAGAAGAAGTAAAGGAAGAAGAAGGGAGCCAAAGCGGTTCAGTAACGTTGTACTTTATCAGGGTAGCCATTTCGCCACGAACCCATTTGACGCTGCCATTTTGGGCACAGAATACCCATTCTGGTAACGGACGTTTGGGTGCTAGGAAACTGTGGTTGATTAAGGATAAAGGTTCACTACAATAAAGAAGTCAAGTGGTAAGACCAAATCACATGATGCTCATGTAATTGATAAGTATTGAGATAACTCCATTTATTTATCTATAATCAGGGTTGTTTGCATATAATTTCGCAAGTATATGAACAACACATCCGACATAATATTTTATATTATGTGTATGCCGTATACAGAGCCTCGAAGGCCAAGTCGGTTAGAGCGGCAGCTTCGGACTTCATAGAGGTCTGTGGCGCAGGTTCAAATCCGCAGCCGACCGGTCAGAGAGGCAGACACTTTGCTATCCGTGTAGAAACCCCGGGATTATGTATGTAATCAACAGACAGGTTTGCTTAAAAGCAAATGGGTTTTACAGACTAATACACACAAACAAAGCCACTCTAACATCTCCTAAAAGCATAACAGACACCTCACACGTCTCGACTGTCGACCTAACCGCGCAACAACTTCTCGCTGCTGGGAGAAAGGGCGCTGGTGACTGGTACAATACATGTACATATGCTACCAGGGCCTAAGCGATGACAGGCAGGGCAGCTGATCGAGACTACGGTCTACCCCAAAAGCCAAATCAAAGTCCTTCAAAAGAAGGCATCATGCTTAACCCATACAAATGGGAAAAAAGCACGTTAAAAAAGAAGATGTGTATGCCATATACATATGGAGGAGCTTCTTGTGAAATTTGCACACATTGCCACGCAAATGAATGCTAGAAATATGTGCAGCCTCACATTTTAACATATCCTATTTTCTTACGTAACTCCGAGCATACATTCGCACAGTTATTTGGATGAGTTATAGAAAATGTGAATTCGCAGAATTCATACGGTTCTGTGGATATATGTATGAATGTGTGCTTTATTATACACAAATAAAGAAATTTGGCTTTATCATAAGACAGAAACTATAATGGCGGTCTTCCATGCAGTCTGGTTTAAAAGCACAGCCAGACAACCCTTCTGGAACAAAAAGATGTATTTTCCTAATCCTAATTCTTATCCCATCAAGGACAATTAAGAAGCCATGCCTGATCGTAAATCCTCTCTGATCAATAATGGTTTAAAATTGTCAAATCCGGTCACACCTTTTCCTGGGCATCCAATTAATACCTTCACCATGGTATGATTGTCAGGCTATAAAAACCCCCTGACATGGTGATCGTTCTGTAATTATTCAACAATGTAAATTTTGGAGTTCTTTCACGAATATCAATGATAACTTTATGTGACAGGCTCTTGCTCGTACAAATGAAGCCAGTGCAACTCACTGGTGCACTGTAGCCATTACTAAAGGGTGTTTGCAGTGTTTCGGCCTCTAGCTGCACCCACTTTTTGGCCTTTTACTTTACTTTCATTCCCGATTCATTTCTTCAGTCTTGCTGTCCAACTTCTTTAACTATTACGTCTTAGTGCAAGTGTGGAGTTTTCTCCCAGTTCCACCTTTAGAGACATACGAGATCTCCTTTGTTTTCTAGATCTCTTTATCTTGGTTTCCAAACCACTCCAACACCCTCTTTTCAACTGTCTTAAGAACCCAATGGCCTCAGTGGCCTCAGTGCTTCGCCTGACAGGCACTTGATGTATGAGACTAACGTGCAACAAATCAATGTCGAACATGCATTTTCTTTTTTCTCCTATTTCTTATCTTCGTCAGTGTCCTCAGACGCATGGGAAATGGAAAAGGGAATACTGAATAACATTCATAGCGTATTTTACATGTCTCCGAGAATGACACAAATGCTGTCCAGCTACCGGGCATCATTTTACACAGGAACAATTTCTGCAGCAGGCAGAGACTGTTCGTGGGAACGAACATCAGGGGAAACAGACAAAGAACTGCATGTTATCTACCTGGTATTTTAGGAACCTATATCAGTCAAGAGGTCTAGGCGTTCTGCAACAAAAGTGACGGGGGGAAATAATTTCGTAAGACCACTCAACATTCGTTTAATTCATCAGTTTTGAATTCTCAAGATCGATTTGACAAAGATTTATGATTTATGAAAATTAGGTTTTGAAGCCTAGCACTGGGGTGACCTCAGCCATTAAGCGCCTAAGGCGGTGAAAAGAGGGAGTTGGAGTGGCTGAACAGCAAGATGGAAGTAAGGAAGCGGGAATGAAAGTAATATAAAAGGATAAAACGTGAGTGAGCTAGGGGCCAAAGGGACGCTGCAAACAACCTTTAGTAACGCTTGCAGTGCTCCACGTGAGTTGCACTAATGACACTGCCTCCATACGGGGTCGATTTTGAAAAGTATATTTTTCCATACATTGCCGTGAAAATACCGGCTCAATGAAAAAAAAAAATCCCCTGCAGAGTAACAAGTAGAGAATGGAGTTTATTTCTTGGGGTCAGACCACCACGGAATTAAATACTGGAATAAATCAACGCCAGTATTTGAGGAATGAATGGTGGCATAAGACCGCATTGCTAAGATGTCGGTCACCTGATGAAAATGTCATGGAAACCACTTTGTCAAAAGTATTTAAAAATGTGAAAAGGAAAGCTAAGAAACTACTGCATTAAGCATTTAGTTGCTCTAAGAAATGATTCCGCGAATATCATGTCGTATTGTGAGTTTAACATGCATTCACAAAAGCGCTTGTGAACTCAACTGCATGAAATTGAAAATTATATAATATTTCATATCCTTAAGCTTAGATGTATAAAAGTAAACTACTGTTTTATAAATTCTCACTTCTTTTTACATAAAGATATGAAAGAAAATTACCGTTTTAGGTGTTTATGCTTAGAATTATCTATCTATCTGCCTGTCTATATATATATAGTATATATATATATATATATGTATATATATATATATATATATATATATAGGTATATATATATATCAAAATATATTTATATTTATGTATA